>NC_056743.1:122487955-122672676 GCF_019279795.1 Protopterus annectens
AAAAAAGGAAAGAGTGTTGAATTATATTAAGAAATGTAGAGTGCAAATAAATTCGGCAGGAGATATCTTTGGAAAGAAATGAGCAAGTGAATTAGACAAAGTAAGGATTTTAGAATGAATTCCCGATAGATATTCAGCAATATATCAGGGATCTAGGAAAAGGGCAGGAATTGTGATTACTAAAGGAGCTCCAGCAGTTACAGAAGAGGAGAAAAGAAAATAATGGTAGATTGGTGGTAGTAATGAGCAATTAAAAAAGAATGAGGATTACATTGACATGTGTTTATATTCCACCAGAAAGTCCTATTATTGAGTTTAAGAAAGTTTTGAGAGATGATCATTTTTCAGCAAGGAATATTAATTCTTATTTAAAGCCTTGTTAGTGCAGCACTTAATGACTCATAATCTGTAGGTCGTGAGTTCAGTCCTCACACAGGGTAAATTTTTTTTTGGGGGGGGGGGGGTGCAGAGTTTGCATAATGGTTAAGATTATCTCAGACAGACACAAGGAATAGGGTTTGATTTTGACCTCTGGTTATGGGCTGGGCGTTGAATAGTCTACAGACTTATAAAGTAGTATTTACTTATGAAAGTGGGATTTGGTGCAATAGTGAGGATGTATCAGAGATGTCAAATGGAAAATGTAACAAAAGAGGGTGGATTTCTGAAGAAATGTATGAAATTTGGTTTTAAGGACGTGAATTCATTAGTAAGAACTCTGACAGAATTTACATACAAGGTGCAATAATTGGGCTAGACTGGATAGAAATTCAAATTTCACAGGAAAATATATATTTAATTGAAAGCTTCAGCACATACAAGAAATATTTCAGTTCATTCACTGATAAAAACTTAGATGGGCGTGAAGGGTAATGGAGTACAAAATGAGACTGGTGCTTTCCCTGTTCCTGCTTGTTAAAAAGAGGTATTTTAAGGAATGGGTAGTGGAAAATGTTCAGGAGCTATTAGAGAAGATAGAAATGTCTTCAGAAGGTGTAGCTACTGTTAAGAGAGTAAATTAAGGAATGGGTATTGAAAGTTATTCCTGAGTTATTAGGGAAGATAGAAATTCCTTCAGAAAGGATAGCTAGTGAATGGGATAAGAATGCAGTTTAAAACAGGATAGAAGTAGGATAGAGATATGGTTAAAAAATAACGAATTATATAAAGGACTGACAAAGTTTAAAGCATTGGAGAATAAGGGAAATTGCACAGAATTAGAACAGGAGCAATTTTGGAGTGTTAAAGAGAAATAAGGGAGTAATTGAATAATATAAATGAATTTCGAAAGATTGCTGTTAAGCAACTATTTTTTGATCACTCCAGAGTCCAAAAACTTTTAGCACAGCGACTTTGGCAACAAATAGTAGAAAGGGTTGTTGCCAACCTTGGGGAACCTAAAACAAGAAAAATAACCGGGGATCCTGTAGAGGTATTGGAGATATTTTGGACATTTTATGAAAAGTTGTATAAAGCAAAGGAATGTAGAAACCAAAAAAGAAAGCAAATGGAAATATTTATGGAAAACTTAATTATGCAAGCATTAGAGGAAGATTAAAATTAACACCTAATAGCCAAGATAAGAGGAGATGTGATGAAAGCAATGATGTATAATCACTCTGCAGGAATTTTTTAGCAGTAGATGGTGCGGTTGAAATTTGGAAGAAAGTGATAAAGATCTGGAAGATTTTGTGTAATAGTGTTTTAAAATGAGGGGAAGTACCAGCATCTTGGAAGAAAGCTATGGTTGCAGTATTGCCCAGAGAGGGTAAGAGCCATCAGACCCAGTCTCATGTATACCCATTTACATGTTAAACAATGATTGTAAAGTGTGTATGTCCATTCTAGCTAAAAGAATGGCAAAGGTATCACCAAAACTGATAGATGTGGATCAGTCTGGTTTTATAGTGGGGAAGCAAACATTTTGCATTAATAGAACAGAGATGATCCAGTGGGTAGTGGAATGTAAGAAAATACCACTGCTGTTGGTAGGTCTTGATTCAGAGTAAGCATTTAGTAGAGTAAGTTTTGATTTTGAATAATACAGTTTAAGCATTTGCATTCCCTGATATAAACAGTAAGAATAATTAGTAAGGTTAATTAGGAAGATGTATGAGGAATTGGAGGCATGAATTAAACAGGGAGTGTTTCTTTCTGATGAGTTTGAACAGAGGAAACAGGCAGGGATGTCCTTGTTCCCCTTTATTATTTGCTTTATATTATAAGCCATTGGCAAAGAAAATAAGAGACTCCGGAAATCCAAGTATACAGTTGGGATGGTAACCAGGAAAAGTTGGCTTTAATTGGAGATATTATTTTGTACTTGATAAATCAAGTAAATGATGCCTCAGTGTTGTGGAACATTTTGAGAATTTCTGGTCTTTTTGTTATATAAAATTAATGAAGATCAAACAGGCTAGAGCTTTAACATTATATACCCCCAGATTAATTGGTTTAGCAGTACTCGTACTTTGGGGCACAGTAAGATGAAATAGTTGGAAGTATGGATTGAAAAGGCTTTTGTTATGGCATCTAATGGTATGTGGGAAGAGACTAAATTGGTAATAACAAAAGCTGAGAAACTGAAAGGTCTTGTTTATGGATATAGGTAGTAAGATGCAAGAAGTGAAAATGTTTATAGTCCCCTAAGTTTAATATATAGGCCAGTCATATTTTTATCAACCAGAGGATACATTGTGGACAATAATAGAGTTGAAATAATTTATGTGGGAGGGGAAAAGGGCAAGAGTTAAATGGGATAAGTTGCTAGGACAAGTAGAATTTAGAATAAGGTGGTTTAGGATTATGTGATTTGAAGGGATATTTTAGAGCTTAAGAGTTAAGGCTCATATATTGTAACACAAGCAGAACGTTATAATTGAAAGTGGTAAGACACAATGAAAGGGAATGGGTTAAAAAATAAGGTGCAAGTGGTATTTTGGATGCATATCCATAAGGATAGTGGTAGCCATACAGAATATTAATGAAGGTGCAGAAAGTATTCCAAGAGCTATGCTAACACATGAATGAAGAAAGAAGAATTTGCCTATAGGGATGATTGCAAATAGGAGTACAGAAAATAAGCAAGAGGGGGCTGGGATTTACTGGAGAAAACTGGAAAAGGAACCAAAGTATTGGGAGCAAATAACTAGAGAGAGGTAATAGAGTATGATGCGACCAAAAAGTTTGGACTGCTTGTTAGAGACTACATTCCCTATCAGGGATTGATATCAGAGTGTAGGCAGAGAGAGAAGGGGATAGGGGAGTCCCAAGTGAAAGGACCTGCTTTAGTAGAGTTTAGTCAGATCTAAAACAGAAGCTGCTGTTAAATGGATAATTCACACGGCATGTAACATATTGCATCATAACTATAAGAATCAATCCGAGGAGGCCAGAAGAAAAGATTGGAAAGAGAGACTGTTAAAGCAGTTTGCAGGTGAACAATGGGACGACATTATGTATGGCTGCCAAGTGTGCAACAAAGTTCAGAAGGTTTAGGATTTTTGCTTGAAAGTGTTTGCCTAGGTGGTATACACCAAGCAGACTTCAAAGAATTTTTCCTCAGCTGGATGACAAATGTTAGAGGTGTGATAGGAATGAAAAATATAAACAGGGAGCATGTTTTTTGAGGGGTGTGTGAAGAGATGGTAGATTTTAAAAATTCTCTGCAGAATGTGGGTGAGCAAAGAGCTGTAACTAAGGAAATTATTCTTTTAAGCTGGAACATAGGATCTGAATTGCCTAGATGTAGTAAATCCTTAAGTTTTTACTGGCTGTCTAAAAAGCAATTACTAAAAACTGGAAATGTATTTTTTATTTTACATGTGTATACCGGGAAAGTCCGACTGGATATATGACCATTTTCAGTGGAGGCCCATAGAGAAAAGCTCCAGAAAGCAGAGTACAAATACATTAGTAACAATAGAAACATTTAGAGATAAGTATAATATGCAGATGTTTGTGTTATACTGCTGCAGTCATTACACTTCGGTTATCCTGCCGTCAGGCGGTTCCCCAGTCGGCCTGAGTTCCAAAGTCTTGGTAGGGCGTCTGTTGCTTTCGCCTCCTCCCTGGCGTCAGTGCGACAGGGGTATATAAGATGCAGCTGACGCCATTTTCTTCAGTCTTTCTTGCCGCACGGTGCCAGAAGCAAAAGCACTTCGCAAGTACCGGTTGGCTGAGATTTTCATTCCGAATCCAGAACTGAAGTCTTCTACAAAGCTAAGTACCCCGTTGGGGAAACTTTTTCTTGCTTCAGACCGATGTCAGTAAATGTTAATAACTGTATTTCTTGTGGGAAGCAAATACCTCATAAGGATTTCCATTCTTATTGTATCCCATGCCTAGGCCCAGACCATGACGTCACTGGTTGTCGGTTTTGTGCTAGGTTTAACAAGCGCACTATTAAACGTCGGTTTGATTTTGCCCGACATTATTTTGGTAGAAAATTCAATATACCATGCTGTTGGAACTTCCGACGACCGAAATACATAAAAAGCGCAAAGACGAGGATAGGCATCAGAGGCCCAAAACTGACAAAGCCTCTTCTAGGCCAGTCGCCGGTTCTCCGTTTTTTAGCGAGGTGCCTTCGCAGCCCCCAACGACCGCTTCTGTAGAACCACAGGCCGCCTCTGACTCCCACGTGGAGATGGCTGGGCCTTGGACGCACAAGTTATTCAGCCTACCGAAACTAACCCTTCAGAGGGATTCGGGGTAGCTGAGCTGCCCGCAGCTTCAGAGGGTGTTTTCAGACCCACTCAGTTAAGCATTAAACCCTCTGCTAACTCTAAACCAGCTTTAAAATCAAAGAAACACAGCATTCTCTAGCACAGGCCTCCATGCCTAAGAAACAAATGCACAAAATGGCCGAACACCTAATCACTCTGATCAGGGGGGTCCCATCCCCCTCCTGATAAAAGGCCTAGACAGGATGTAGACTATGACTCATCCGACCAGGTGTCCATCTCTTCAGATTCATCTTCAGACCTAGGATATTCTTTACCCCCTTATGAGGATTCTGATGCTGAGGAGTCAATTCCATCAGCCTCTCCGCCTGAGGACTACTCCTTTGGGGAATCCTTGCATACCATGAGGGAGCTTTTCCATTGGGAAGGCCAGGATTACTCATAATCCAAGAAAAGGCTCAGAGACTTCCTTTTACCACCTCAACACAGACCCCTTGCTATTCCACCAGTGTTAGATATTGTGGATGATGTGTATACTGAATCCAGCTTAAATCCTGATTCCTTACCTCCAGCCCCAGTTAAACTCGACGGATACTACAGAGTCCCTGACTCTCACACATTTTTGTACAAAAGCCCTGTTGCTGACCCTGAAACTATTTCTCAGGGACCCAAAGGGGTTAAGGCCTCATCAGCCAAGAATCCAGTTCCCTCTGACATAGATTCCAGAGCATTAGACAGATGAGGAAAGAAAGTATATATGTCTGCAACTTTAGCAATGAGAGCCTTAAATTGCCAGTTTCACATGCTAAAATATCAGCAATTTTTACTGTCTCAGTTCAAACAAAAAATGCTTCCAGATTCAGATCCTCCTACTTTTAAAGAAATGCAGGATTTATTGCATGCAGCTGAACAGGTGGGAAAACATACTTTGCAATGTGGTTTTGATTCTTTAGAGGCCTCCTGTAAGAGCAGCAGTTACAGGCTCTGTCATTAGAAGACATGCTTGGTTAAAAGAACATACGTTACCAGATCATGTTAAAGCAAAATTATTTTATGCACCTTTGCAGCAGGATGTGTTATTTGGAGTTAAGGCAGAAGAGGTATTAAAGTAAATGGAGGATAAGGCAAAATCTATGCAAACGGTGAAGAATTTCTTACAGGTTCAACCTCCTAGATTTAGCAGAAACTGGCCAACTAAGAATTGGTCCTTTCCAGTTACAGACAGACCTCAAAGGGGCAGATACAGACGTCCAAGAGGTAGAGGCCAACCACAAGATCCTTACAGGCCTCGACAGTGGTTTGCATCAGGCCAGAAAGAAGGGGAAGACAGGCCCCAACCATATAAAAAGCAGCCCCAATGACTTCCCACTACAGCTGCCAAACAACTCTCTTGGCAGCCCCCTTGGGAGGAAAACTGGCACTTTTCTATCACAATTGGCATATGATCACCAAAGACAAATGGGTTCTCAGCATTGTATCTCAAGGTTACAGGTTCCACTTTCACACTGCCAAGATTAAAAGGAATGCCAAATCTGCCACCAAATCAATGGGCAGAGGCTCAAAAACTAATTACAGCACTCATGGGTATGAGAGCTATTCAAAAGGTACCACCACAGGAGCAAGGACAAGGATTTTACTCAAGACTCTCTCTGGTTCTCAGAAAGGACAAAGCCTGGAGGCCCATTCTGGATCTTTCTTCTCTGAACACTTACCTGGATGTTCCGAAATTCAAAATGTTGACACTACAGCAGCTTCTTTCCATGCTGGGCAAGAAAGCTTGGTTCGTGACATTGGACCTCAAGGAAGCATACCTGCATGTCCCTATCAGACAAAACTGCTTTAGATACCTCACATTCATAGTTGGTTCAATGCACTATCAATTCTCTGCACCTGCCCTTTGGCTTATCTACTGCACCCAGGGACTTCACAAAGTGCCTGGCACCAGTAATTGCATTTTGCAGACAGAAAGGAATTCAAATTTATCCGTACCTGGACGACTGCCTGATTCAAGCAGAGAGCAAGGACATTCTTCTAAAGCATCTGGCGTTTGTAAAAAAAGTTATTAAGTTGCCTAGGGTACACAGTAAACAAAAAGAAATCAAAACTAGTGCCCTCACAAGAGATAATATTCCTGGGTGCCAGCTTGAACACAACGGCCCAGATGGCTTATCCCACACCAGACAGGCAAGGACAACTGACTTAGCACTTTCAATTGATGGCAACAAAGACCAAACTCCCTGCAAGAAAAATTCTGGAGGCCTTGGGTTGCATGGCATCTTAGGCATGGCATAGTAGGAAACTACAATGGTACCTAAAGAATGTATGGTCTCAACACTGTCAAAGTTTGGAAACAGTTATACCACTAATTCCTTGCCTTCAACAGGAGCTTCAGTGGTGGGCTCAAGCTTGTCACCTCAACAAGGACAGCCTTTTACTCAACCCACAGCCAGGCAAACACTGACAACAGTTACATCTGATTATTCCTGGGGAGCACACATGGCAGGCAGCTGTATTCAGGGCAAGTGTCCCGCAGAACAAAGGCATCTTCACATCAATCAAAAAGAGATGCTAGCTGTATAGAATGCCCTTACAGCTTTCAAGGACCTGCTGCATCCAGGACAACTACTACTAAAGACAAGACAACACTACAGTTATGTGGTACATAAGCAAGGGGGCACTCACTCCTACCCCCTCTGCAGGCAAGCCATGACCTTGTGGAACACAGCTCTAAACTATCAAGTTCATCTGCAAGCACAATTCCTGCCAGGAGAGAAAAACACACTGGCAGACGACTTAAGCAGAAACATCATGGATCCCCACGAATGAGAATTGAATCCACAAATATTCAGAATAACACAGAAATGGTGGAGCCCAGACATAGATCTGTTTGCATCCCCAATGAACTGCCAGCTACAGAAATTCTGCATAAGGAGTTACCATCCACAAGCATGGAAAATGGATGCCCTCTCATTCAGGTGGAAAAACCTACAAGTATACGCTTTCCCACCACTACCTCTCCTGTCAAAGGTACTCATAAAAGCCAGGCAAGAAGAGCCAAAGATGATCCTGATTGCACCAGACTGGCCACGCCAGCACTGGTACCCAGTCTTAAAGAACTTAGCACAAGGACCACCCTGGATTTTGCCTCAAATCCCACATCTGCTGACTCAGCACAACACATACTACACAGCCAGCTAAAGACCTTAAATCTAGCTGCATGGAAGATTCCTTAGTCAAGCAAGCAGTGCCGCTCTCCAAAGCTGTTATGGATGTCATTCTGGAGGCCAGGAGGCCTAGTACCAGGAAAGCCTATTCGGATAAATGGAAGAGATTCTGTGCCTGGAACCAAGCTCACAGCCTTGACCCTCATGTCCCAAGGCTGTGCCTGGAACCAAGCTCACAGCCTTGACCCTCATGCCCCAAATATTCCTCAGATACTACTATATTTAACTGAGATGCTGGACAAAGGCCTCTCCTTCTCATCCTTCAAGATCCACGCCTCTGTCATCTCTGCTCATTACAACACGGATCCACCAATTTTCTCTAATCCTTTGCTAATACAGTACCTCAGAGGGGCTAAAAACATAAGACCGCCCCGTAGAGCACCTACTCCAACTTGAGACCTCAACTTTGCTGTGGAAAAATTAACTTTACCTCCTTTTCAGCCAGCTAACACAGCAGAATTAAAATAGATCTCTTGGAAAAGTGCTCTGCTCCTGGCAATAACATCAGCACGAAGAGTTTCAGAATTACAGGCACTAACGGCAGTGGAACCTTTTCTCATTTTCCACCAGGACAAGGGTGTCTTTAAGAACTAACCCTACGTTTATGCCAAAGGTGGTATCCAGTGTGCCTCTAAACCAAACTATTCATTTGCCAACTTTTTATACAAAACCACAGAATAAAGGGGAGAGACTACTGCATTCCTTGGACATTCACAGGCAGTTACGCGTCTACTTGGACAAAACCAAAGCTTTCAGGAAATCTGAGCAATTATTGGTAGCATATGCTGCAGGAGCACAGGGAAAAGCCATTTCAAAACAGGCTATTTCAAAATGGATAGGACATTGTATACATTTTTGCTATACACACCATGGGAAACCTGTACCTAGCAGCATTAGCTCTCACTCCACTAGGGCAACAGCCACTTCAACTACCTATCTCAGAGGAGTACCTACCAAGGATATTTTGGAAGCAGCAACTTGGAGTTCTGTACATACCTTCACCAAGCATTACCATCTGCCTCTATACTCTAAATCCAGAGCTGGCTTCGCCACTGCAGTGCTGCAGGGCATTATAGCCACCTGTAATGCCTTGTAGAACCAGCCACCCTACCTCAGCTTTGGGATTCTACCCAAGTGTAATGACTGCAGCAGTGTAACACGATGAACATAGTACAGTTTTGTACCTACCATAAATGTAGATGCTCGAGTGTATTCACTGCTGCAGTCCAGGTTACCCTCCCTCCTTCCCCTTTTACTTGCTGGTACATACCTATGTCTTCTACCCTTTACTACCTATGGGGGAGTATTTGCTGGTAGCTGAAAGTTGTTGTTTGCTTTTCTTATGTATGTTTTATTTGCAATTTGAATTGCCTACCTATTTGGGGGCACCTGACATCTGGGGCAAGAAAAAACGAATAAAATGGCGTCTCTTGCATCTTATATACCCCTGTCGCACTGACGTCAGGGAGGAGGCAACAGCAACGCCGGACCAAGACTTTGGAACTCAGGCTGACTGGGGAGAACCGCCTGATGGCATGATAACCCAAGTGTAATGACTGCAGCAGTGTATACACTCGAACATCTACATTTATGGTAGGTACAAAACTGTACTTTCTCAGTAAGGTTACAAACTTAGATAAAACATAGTAGACAACATCAAAATCATGTGGCTTCAGTTTCAGACAATGATACATGCAGTTATGGGCGACGTCCCATCAAGAATTCATACACTTAGAGTATATGATTGAAATGCTTAGGGAAAGTTTGCAGGAACAGCGGGTGGTGATTAGTCGGTGTTTAAGCAGGGGCATTGCCAGTGCTGTTGGAAGTGTATTATGAGGCTTTTTTTGAACTGGGTTAAGGAGGATTGGTGAGTAAGTTCAGCAGGTAGCATATTCCAAGTTTTGCCTACTGAGTTGGCGAGTCCCCAGCCACATTTATGCTCTTTGTACCAGCAGTTTGTCAGCAGAGCATAGTGACCTCAGGTTGCTGTATGGTTTGATGATCGATCTTAGTGCTGGTGTTTTTTCAGGTTGATGTACTATTTTGTGGATTATTACAAGTTGGTTGTATCAGAGAAGACTGGGCCACTCCAGCCATCCTAATTGAGATAGATTGATATAATGGTGGGTCCTAGAGGTGGCACCTGTAGCAAATCTAGCAATATGGTTGTAACAACTAGCAAGTTTGGTAAGGGTGGCTTGGTTCAGGTTAGTGAAGAGGGGGGAGGCATAGATGAGAGTAGAAAGTAGGTGGGACCGAGTGATCGTGGTTCTTGCAAAAGGAGTGAGGAAGGGTTTAATCCTGTATAGGGAGCCCAGTTAACAGATTTGATGGTTTTATTGACGTGGATATATTTTAGGGAGTTATCGACTGTGACGACCAGGAGTTTTGTGCGAGTATCTTGGGGGGGGGGCAGGATGAGCAGTTTAGCTTTGTTGGGGTTTAATAGAAGCTGACGATTTGCCAACCATTTTTCTACATCATTGAAAGTATTCTGGGTTAGGGTCATAAGCTCAGTTGAGGAGGAGGCGGTACATATTAAAGTAGAGTCGTCTGCCTATTGGATGCAGGTGGCCTTGGGAGTGATGGTGGGTAGGTCATCGATAAAGACTGAGAAGAGTAGTGATCCTAGTGTGGAGCCTTGGGGAACTCCTAGAGTAATGGGTAGACATATGGGTAGGGTATTCTGCCATAAAACTGCTTGTTGACAGGTAAGATTGGAACCATTTAATAAAGCTATGATTCAGTGACAGTTCCTTCAGGGTACAGGGAAGCAGTTAATGGCTGACCATATCAAAGGCCTTAGAGAGATCTAGGAAGAGAGCAGAGGTAGGTTTGTTATCGTTTCGGTTAATGATAGAGAAGGATAAGAGGGCTGATCTAGTGCTGTGGTGTGGCCTAACACCATGCTGAGAGTGAGCCAGTAGTTTTATTTTGGGTGAGAGAGGGCACTTTTCCATAATTTTGGCCAATGGTGGTAGCATGGCTATTGGTCGGACGTTTGAGAGGTCTAAAGAATTCCCTCCTTTATGAAGGGGAATGACATGGGAAACCTACCAGAGAGGGGATAGTGGCTTCAGTCATGGTGCAGTTTATTATGATCGAGACAGGGTATGCAATGGCATCTGCCCCTTTTTGTAAATATTTTGGTGGGAGGAGATCAGCTGCCAGGGTCGTGGGCTTTAGTTTAATTAGAGATCGGGATGGTGGATGTAGAGACAGGTTGGAAGGCGAAAGGGAGTGGAGTAGTGGTTGTGGAGGAGTTATGAAAGGAGCTGGTGGGAGGTACTTGGCTATCTAGTGATTGGATGGTTTTGGTAAAAAAAAAAAAAAAAAATGTTTGATATTAGTAGTTTCCTCTGGAGTTTTAAGGTCACAAGTTGAGGGGGTGGGAGTGGAGGTCTGGCCAGGGTGGAGCAATTTCTTTATTCCTGCCCAAAATTTTTGAGGTTTGTTCTGGTGTTTTTGCTGAAGGTGTTGATAGAATTTTTTTTTTTTTAACAGTGTGGCTTTCTTGGTATAATTCCGTAGTTTTTGGAATTTAATATGGTCAAGTGGGTATTTGGAGATGCAGCATTTGTCCCATTCTTTATTTCTTGCTATGATTTTGTTTTGGTTACTTTAGAGAGCCAGGGGTGGTCTATGTTTTGGCTCTGAGGGTGGCGGATAGGAGTGTGGGAATCTAGAATGGAAAGGAATTTAGAATTAAAGTAGGCTACAGCATCATCTAGTGGAAGTTCTCTAAGTATGGCCCAGTTGCATGCTCTGACTTCATTCTGAAAGTCAGTGGAGTTCTTGTTTCTGATAGATTTATATAGAACTTGGTGGTGGTTATCTACTTTATGCTTAATGATGTATGTGAGTAGGTGGTCACTTGTATCATCTGGTAGGGTACCCGTGTTATACAGGTCTGGGTGATTGTTGATAAGAATCCAGTCCAGGATACTGCCTTTGTAGTTGGACTTATTTATTCTGGTGGGTGAGGATACAAGTTGGGTATAACGGTGAAAGTTTATATGGGTGGTGGGAGATCCAGAGAAACAATTGTTCCAGTCAATATTAACATCTCCTAACACCATAGTTTCATGGGGGTATGTGTTGGAAAGCCATTGGAGGAAGTCTTGTAGGGTATTTGCATTGTTGCCTGGGGGGGATATAAATGCAGGCAATGAATATAGATTTACTTTTGTTAAGCTGTAGATTGCTAACTCGGTCTTCTGCATTATTGAACAAGTGGGGTTGTTGTGGGACTAGTGTGACATCTGTTATGTTTTTAAACAGAACTGCTACTCCTCCACCTTTCCTGGTGTTAGTCTTGTCTAAGTATGTTGTACCCTGGTGTGGATAACATCATAATTTTTAGTTCCTGGTTTTTGTTTTTGTCAGGTTTCTTTAAGACATAGCACATCAGGTGAGTAGGTAGCTAGAAGGGCATGAAGATTATGGACCTCCTTGTTAATGTTCCTGATGTTTAGGTGACAGGTCAGGAGAAAGAGTTAGGGGACCTTAAATTTCACCATATGTTGAAGGTGGTAGTGGGCTGGGAGCTTGTGGGAAGGGTGGATCCAGGGTTATGGTGGATGTCCCCATCCCTCATCAATGTAAATTGTACAGTGATTATTAGTTTCAGCACTTATTATTTTATGATAATATCTAGTTTTGGGAGAGATGGACCGTGGCCTAGTTAGTTGGTGGTGATTAAAAGTGGAGAGGATAGGTTTGTAGTGAGCTAGGGGTTGGTCTGATTCACTCAAGGTGGGAGCTGAGATGGTATGAAATATGGGGTGGTGAAAGCCAAGATGGGGGCTGGTTTTCATAGATGGTGAGGAGATATAGCCCAGGCAGTATAACTGAGAGGAGCATAATTGGTCTCATCTTGATAGTAGTGATACTTGGTAAGGAATGTGTGTGGAGAATTGAGGGTTGTTGGTAGGAAGGGGTGGTGTATGGGGGTGGAGTATGGAGGTGTGGATTATCTGTGATAGGTTGTAGGAGGGGAGTGGTTTATTGGGCTTAAATTTAGCACTAGTGGGGGCAGGGTGGGATTTGGGGTCAGGGTGGGGAGCGGAGCAAGCCCGAGCGAAGCGGGGCTATACCAAGCTACAAGGATTTTCAGGGTCTGTGAGTATGCAGGCTTAAATAATACAACTTTACAGTAATTTTACTCAGTTCTTTTTAAAGTGAGCTGCAATTTACCCAGTTTTACTCTATTCTTTTGAAAGTGAGCTGTGTTTTACTCAGTATTGTATTAAAGTTTGTAGTTTAGCCAGACAATTTTACTGACTGTTGGGAGTAAGCAAGCTTTTAACCTGAATGTTGTACAGATATTTATTTATTTAGCAACTGTGAGATGAAGTAAGCAGGGGGGATGTGTTATACAGGCTGTATGCGCTGTAGAATGCTTATTTTATTACTTATTATAGCAGCCTGACTAGATTCTTTAAGACTATTAAGCTATCTTTTACTATGGACCCTAGGCTAGCAGTAGACATAGTTCAGCCAAGCAATCTATTAGCGCAACAGTTACACTTAAGATAAAGATCTTGCCGTCCTTTTTGCTTAGTGAGGGACAGTGCAGGAATGCTTTTCTTTTAGTTTTTAGGATGATAGTTTCTTTTCAGCACAGATTGAGCCGTTTGCTAATCCTGCTGTCCAATAAACGTGATAAACTGGAAGTGAGATGTTTAGAAAGGGGAAGTAACAGATTGCATAGAAATAAGTGGAATTTATGGGAACAGTACATGCAGAATAATGTTCAGGAGTGTGTGGTTTAAAGGAAGGCAGGAATTGAGCAATTTGTAATGTTGGATTGAATGACTGGTGTAAAGAAAAAAAAACATACGCAATGTATAATGTTTTGGAATGAAAAAAAATGTATGTACAGTATTGACCAGGTTAGTCTCACTTTTTCTTTTCTTTTAATGCATGTGAGTCTGTGTCTTGACAATTTAGTTAAAGTGAAGGAGAGACTGTATGATGAAGCTTTGCTTAATTACGTGCATGCATATGATGTCTTAAAACACCTGTACATGTAAGACATTGCAGTGTGAAATGGAGAGTAAAGCAAGTACGGCTGGCAAACTTCCCCCGGATTTCTGCAGTTAATAAATAAATTACACTGTACTGTAGCAGTGACAGTTTGCCATGGACAGTGCACCTTAGCAGAGCAATGAATATTCACTGCAGTAAGTAAAGTAAAATGAATTGGAATGAACAAATGTTACTTCTGAGCTGTTTTCTTTCAGTAGATAAAGGCAATAGCAATTTTATCTGAGTAAGTCACCATTTGTAACAGTTTTTGTTCATATAGCTCAAAATTGCCACACATTTCCCCTTGTCCGGAATTGCCCTTAACTATATACTGTGCTGGGTGCTGTGGGATAATCTGTTCCAGAGAAGCCAGCTCTGAACATCTGTGTGTATGATGGAAATAGTAGATGTGGATCAATTCCTTTTTATATTTTAGGGATCAGTAAGTCAGGAGAGTATAAAATTATAGATGTTAAGTTGTCAATCTCGCCTTCATTCTTGCTGGATGGGTTTGGAACAGAGAGCTTATTTTACCAGCTCGAGGCAACCCTATATCCCATGATGCTAGGCGATCCCCAGATCTCGTTTGCCGCTTTCGCTTGCGAGGTGCATATTTTTACCGGCTCCTGGTAAGTCTTTTGAATACTACTTTTCAGTCACCCTTTTTGGTTAGTTTTTCACCCAGTTGTTTTTTAGTAGTTAACGACTACTTTTAATCCTATTCCTGTTAATACCTTTCCTTTCTTTCCCCTTATATCCCCCCCCTCCACTCTTAGGTTAGGCCTTAAGCCTGCCCCTTTCCTAATTATTTCTTGGGGATCCTGTGGAGTGTTTGGGTGTGTCAGCATCCCACCTAATATTTTTATTGTTTTTTTGAGTGTTGTGTGTGTGTGTTTCTTTTTCCTTTTGTGCTCCCTCGACACATGTCGAAGGAACCAAAGGAAACTAAGGTCTCAGGCTTTAAGAAGTGTGACTCGTGCTGTCAGAAAATGTCTCTGACAGACGGTCACACTTCTTGTGTTTACTGCCTGGGACCCCTGCACCTGCAGGACTCTTGTTCTGTGTGTCATGCGTTCAGTCCAAGAGTCCTGCAGGAGCGCAGGAACAAACTAATATTGGAGGGGCTTGTTAAAGCCCGAGGGCTCCCCGACTAAGTCTGCGTCGAGGAGGCCTTCGAAACCAGCAAAACCGTCGGCTCCGAGTACTAAGCCTTTGGCTGTTGGCTCTTTGTCTGTGCCTAGATCAGCTCCGGCTGGAGCCGATCCCTCTGAGTCACAGATTCCTGTCTTGGCCCCACTCGGTGCCGATACCTCTGAGTCCATGCATTCACGGTTGGCTCCGGCTGGAGCCGACGTGTCTTTGGCTCCTTTGGCTCCATCCATATCTAAGAAGCGGTCAAGATCCCCTTCGTTGGGGTCCATCCATTCGGCTCAGAGATCCCCCCTGCTCTCGGAGCGGAGCCATCGGAGCTGATCTTCTTGGTCGTCCAGGCTTTCAGACCACGACCTTGAGAGAGTGGCAAGTAGGCTGTTAAAGTCTCGGGCATTGGCCCAAATGTCTCATCAGACGGTAGCTATTACGATGTTGTGGCGTCGGAGCCGATGCCTCCCCCTTCGACTCCTTCGTCTTCCGCTCCGATCTCCTCATTGATGCCTTCATTGGAGGGATCCGGGCACCTGGTCTCTCTCGTCTGCTCCGAGGGGGCGAGTGGCATCGTACCATTGTCCGACCCCGTTCTCCCTCTGGTGAGCTCGGCCCCGACATCGGCCTCTGAGCCTTCCCTGTCGGTGTAGCCTGGGGTTCCCACCTCTTCGGAGCGGGAGCCCTCTGGCCTTTCTGATAGGGGAGCCTTCGAGGTGATGGAGTGTACTAGCCCCAGGGCATAGTCAACGGTCAGCTCCATCAGCTCCTCCCACTACAGTGCCTGCTGATGTCTCTTCCCACTCTCTTGCTCTTGGACCCAGAGATCCAACGCGTCAGGTTTCCCCACTGGGAATATCTTCCTCTTCCGAGGCTTCTCCTGACCTGTCAGCGGAGCCTCCGCGTAAGAGGACATGTAAGAGGAAGCATGTGGACTCCCCTGAGTCCATTGCATCTGACACCGACTTGGATGAGTCGGAGGGATCCCCAAAGTTCCCCTCTGAGGATGTCTCTTTCTCAGACATCCTAAAAATCCTAAAGCAGAGGGGGAACTAGTCTTCCCTTAATCCTTCCGAGGACGAGTCTGTGTACCTGAAGGCGTTTGGTTCTTGACCCTCCACCTCCTGGGTGTCTCCGCCTTTCGACCCACTTATGGAAGTAGTGGCTCGGAAGGCGTGGTCGGCCCCAGATTCGGTGGAACCCACCCCTCGGAGGCCATCTAAATTCATCACAGCACCAGTTGACAAACAATTCTTAAAAGGTGTACCAGCAGATGCCATGGTGGTGGCTGCAGCCACCAAGAAGGAACTAGCTGACCCTTCAGTACCTATCCATCCTCCTAATAAAGATTCTAGATTCTAGGACCATGGATAGGTACGATAAGCGGATGTTTTCTTTAGCGACCTTTGCCATGCTGTCGCTGAATTACTTGTCACTTCACCCGCCTTCAGAAAGAGATTCTCAAAGAGTTGGGAGAAGTCTTAAAGGATCCGTCAGCTGCTGTGTCCCAGGATAAAATCAACTCACAGCTTGGAACCCTAAACTCTATTGTTAACTCCTCCATGCGTCTAATTTCATATGCAGCCGATTGAGCGAGTAGGGCAGTGGGCACAGGAGTGGCCTTAAGGTGTCACGCCTGGATGCGGCTGTGTGAATTTTGCGGACCCTTTCAAGGCGTCCTTCAGAAATTCCCCTTTTGATCGTTCGGCTTTGTTCGGACCTCAAGTGAAAGACATCTTGGCCAGATGCGAACAAGATGGCAAGACTCTTTCTGCCGTAGGAGTCCATTTCTCCACCCCTTCAAGACCATACCCTAAGGGTCAGAAGGGTGGGAAAATGTGGATCCGCAAATCTCAAGGAGTCACGCCTGATGCAAGAGGTCAGTTTACCCCCAGAGGCAGAGAGGGTAACAACAACAGACGCCGCCCTAGGGGCAGAGGGGGTCCGCAGAACCAGGGTAGCAGGGAGCCTCTCTCTGACAAACCCTTCCAGCATCCCTGAGATGTTGCCCGATTGTCCACCTTCGGAGGCAGTCTGGGGAAGATTGTCGCTGTACCCAAAAGCTTGGCTTTCCTTTACTCAAGACAAATGGGTACAGTCGATCATATCCGAGGGTTACAAAATTCCCTTTATCCAAACCCCAATTCAGCAAAATGGAACCCTTCCAGACGTTCCACCCGGTCTAAGGGAACTAGCAGTACCAGAGATATCAAAACTGCTAGCAAAAAGAGCCATCCAGCCAGTCCCAGCAGACCAACTAGGATCCGGAATCTACTCAAGGTTCTTTTTGGTACCGAAAAAGACAGGGGACTGGAGACCAATATTAGAGCTCAGCAAACTAAACAAGTTTTTAAAGAGAACAAAATTCCGGATGGTCACGCTACAGTCCATTCTACCCTTTCTGGGCAAGGACAATTGGATGTGCTCCATGGAACTTCAGGATGCGTACTATCACATCAAAATTCACAGGCGCTCCAGAAGGTTTCTCCGCTTTCAGCTGGGGGCCAGTCACTACCAATTCAGAGCCCTGCCCTTTGGTCTCACTACAGCCCCCAGAGTGTTCACCAAATGTATGGCAGCGGTTATGGTTCACCTGAGACAGCAAGGATTCCAGGTGTTTCCATATCTAGACGACTGGCTCCTCACTGCCACCACCAGGCATCAACTTCTCCAAGCCAGAGCTTACACCATTCACATTTGGAGAGGGCTAGGCATCTCTCTAAATTTCGAAAAGTCTGCCTTGTCGCTTTGTCAGTCCTATTACCTTTATAGGCGCCAACTTGGACACCGTACAACTTTCAGCAAAGTTAACAGATCAAAGGGTCTTAGATATTCAAAACCATGTCCATGTTCTTCTTCAGAGCGACAAAATTCAGGCCAGATATGTCCTGAAGGTATTGGGTCTTATGGCGGCCGCCATAACACTTCTTCCTCTTGCACGTTTTTACATGCGTCTTCTACAGTGGATGCTTTTCTCCCAATGGTCTTTTCAGCAACTCCCTTATGCACCACAAGATTATGATAACTCCAACTTGCAAAAGTCATCTGTCCTGGTGGATATTGTCCCCTCAAGTCCATCAAGGCAGACCCTTTGTTCCTCCTCCCCCGGTCGCCACGGCTACATCGGACGCCTCCCTGATCGTGTGGGGGGGCATTTTCAGGGCAGGATGGTCCATGGCACTTGGCAACCTTTCGAATGCCACCTGCACATAAATGTCCTAGAGATGAGGGCAGTGCTTTTAACGTTGCAAGCCCTCCACGACTTTCTTCCCCTGGGAACTATTGCAATCCAACTGACAATATGTCCGTAGTGTGGTGTATCAACAAGCAAGGCGGAACCAAGTCCTATCCCCTGTGTCGAGAGGCACTCAGACTTTGGCAATGGGCAATCTCCTCTCAGCGGTTTCTGATAGCAACGCATATCCCCGGGAAGACCAACATCATAGCGGACAGGTTGAGCAGAGCTATACTCATGCCACACGAGTGGTCTCTCAAACAATCTGTGGCGGAAGAGATTTTTCAGAAGTGGGGCCTTCCTTGCTGCGATCTTTTTGCTACACCCCAAAACAGCAAATGCCCCGACTTCTTCACCCTCTTCCCCCTTTCAGGCCATCCCCTCAGAGATGCTCTAGTCCAAGATTGGCCTCGGGGACTTCTCTATGCCTTTCCACCCTTTCCTCTAATCCCACAAGTAATTCAGAAAGCAACCGCCTTGAGAGCCAAGTTGATTCTCATTACCCCTTATTGGCCTCGACAGATATGGTTTCCGTTCCTACATCGTTACCTTTTGGTACAGCCTTGGCATCTGGACCCAGCTCCAGATCTGTTGACCCATCAGTCGGGCCAGCTGCACCAATCACTACATTCTCTCAACCTCACTGCTTGGTTGCTCCACTTCCGTCTTTAGCCAGGCTACCTATGATTTCTAATCCCGTCCGGGATGGTATAATAGCTTCCCTTAAATCTTCCACCAGAAGGATTTACACTAGTAAATGGAAACGTTTCTCCTTCTGGGCAAAGGCAAGGAATATAGATCCCTTTACTGCCCCAATTCATTCAGTCTTAGACTTCCTAGCCGAAATTTTTTATTCAGGTTCTTCTGCCTCTACAGTAAAAGTTCAGTTGGCAGCCATATCGAATTTTCATATAGGCTTATCGGACCACAACATCATGTCCCATAAGCTTTGCAAAGCTTTCCTTAAAGGTGTATTTTTACTTAAGCCTCCGATCAAAGAGCCTCCACCTCAGTGGGATCTTAATTTAGTCTTAACATCCTTGATTCTTCCCCCCTTTGAACCTGCGGTCTTCTGTTAGCTGAAATTTCTTTCCTGGAAGACACTCTTCCTAGTTGCCATTACTTCTGCTAGAAGAGTATCTGAGCTTCACGCCCTCTGCATTCGTCCTCCCTACTTAATCTTTCATAAAGACAGAGTTTCTCTAAGGACTAATCCATCCTTCTTACCCAAGGTGGCTTCGGAGACAAATTTAAATCAATCAATTGATCTCCCAGTTTTTTTCCCAAACTATATTAATAGAGCGGAGCAAAAGCTACATTATCTAGATGTTCACCGCCAGCTCCGATACTATTTGGATAGAACCAAACAAATAAGGAAGTCTGATCAGCTGTTTTTATCGTATGCAGAAAATAAGAAAGGCCTTCCTGTGTCTAAGGTAACCCTGTCTAGGTGGCTGTCTTCTGTGATTACATCTATTTATCAACTCAGAGGCAGAGAATTAACTTCTAAGCCAAAAGCCCATTCAACTAGAGCACTAGCTACATCTACAGCTTTTCAAGCTAGACTACCAATAGACACTATCTGTGCGGCAGCCACATGGGCCTCTCCTCATACCTTTGTTTCACATTACAAATTAGACATGGCCTCCAGGGACAGAGCAAAATTTGGTTCCACCGTTCTCAAGAGTCTGTTCCAATGAGCCACCCAGGATGAAGGTGCTAGGGACGCGGCCCCATCCAGCAAGAATGAAGGCGAGATTGACAACTTAACATTGAGAAGTTATGTACCTACCATAACGTTCCATGTTAGTTGTCTTCTCTCGCCTTCTTTCTTGGTCCCACCCACCATCCCCCTAGCCTGGACAGACCGAGAAGATCTTCCCTTCTTTGAAGGGTCCTTATATTCCCTTGTTTCACCATCTAGGTGTCCTAGGATATCTATAGTGTAGATAACGATCTTTGGGGGGTTTTATCCCTCTTCCTCCTCCTTTCCAGTTGGAGGATTTTGTTTTATTGGCCTATGCTAGGTTTTTCAGCTTCCAAACGAGATCTGGGGAGTTATTGCCTAGCATCATGGGATATAGGGTTGCCTCGAGCCGGTAAAATAAGCTCTCGAGCTTTAGTAAGTGGCCGAGTCGGAGCCGAGGATCAACTCCGAACCCATCCAGCAAGAAAGAAGGCGAGAGAAGACTAACATGGAACGTTATGGTAGGTACATAACTTCTCATTAAATTCCAGAAGCTATGATATCACACTTGTAAGCTTTTTATACATCTGTCTACATGTATGTTCTTTAGACAGAAATGCTACTGTAAACACCAATTCTTTGTCCAGATATCCTGTAGTCACACAATTCTAAAGTGGTCTCTGTTGCAATAAAAGCTTGATTAATACATTGTCATTTAGTGTAATTAAAGCTTGGCACTGTAATTCTGACGCTTTTAATTATGTTGGTGTGGCTACTTCATTTGTTACTGTTGTAGTACTTTTAAAGTACTTGAAACTTAAAAAAAAGTTATATACACCAGTATATGTTTACACAAGGGATTGTCATTATTCTTTTTAAAAGGGCATAACTGTGCATGTATATTCTTGAAAGTTCTTTGTAGCTTGAGGCCTGAAATTCTGATATTTACTTGGAAAATAGTTGTACAAGTGGTAGCAATCATTGCTGGGAATCACATGCTGTGTAATTTCATTGGGGGGTAATTTTTTTAACTGCCCACAAGGAAAGCTAAAACAGGTTGGTGGACTTAATATTTGAATTATTGTTTAGATATTAACTTGTTTTTCTTATGTTTACATCTGTGTCTTTTATTCAGAAATCCAGAGTAAACGTCAAGAAAGGAAAAGAAGAACAACAGCCAATCCAGTGTATAGTGGGGCAATATTTGAACCAGAGGTACTTTACAATTGTTTTCCTTTCAGCTATAACATTTTAAAATGATTGCCAGTGTTTCCACATGTAGACATTTTCTGTTTCATTTGATAAGGGTGGCAACCTGTACATTTTTTAATGATCTTGTGCAAGAGGTGTCCATAGCTTTTAAAGGCTGACTCTCTACAGGCATTGCATTTAATCTGTCTACCTTCATGAAGCTGATAGAGCCAGTACTGACCTGTAATCTACTTCTCCACAGTCAGTTTTTAGTTGCATTGACAAGTTCTGAAGATGACACAACCGGGAAGTATAGCCGTCTTTAGAAATGCATCGCATTCATCCTCCCTTATGAGCTTTGCCAGGTGCCTGAGCCACTGATCGAAGTCTTTTCGATACAGCTATTGTCAAGGCTTTTATCCCTGTATGCCACAGAAGCTGTCTGATTTCTTTTACTTTTTTTAAACAAATCACCTTTACCAATAATCTGATCAGCAGAGTAAACATTCAGAACAGCACTGTGAATGAATCCAGGCAAGTTGGTTGTACAATCTAGTGAGATGCGCAGCACTCAACTGGACACGTCCACTTAAAGCTAGTCTTTAATAAAGCCATTTTAAAAACATATAATAAACTTTCACATTCTTGGCGACCCTAACTCCTTCCATTTCTCAAACAAGGCCTATCAGTGTAAATTTACCTCTTCGTTTTGCCATACTTTTGTGTTAAAAAAAAAAACTCAACACAAACCTGTCAGACACTATCATTATCTAATGATGTGAAATGAATAAACCATCTAAAGGAGCTGGATGCATTCTGTTGGCAGGTCCCATAAAATGTACCTTTAGTTGTATTGCATGGTCAGGCCCATATGCCTAAAAAAATGCTTAGAATGGCTGAAGACCTTATTACTGTAATTAGGGGAAGCTAGCCCCCCCCCCCCCCCCCGAGACCTAGAACTGTTTTTCATTCTGGTTCTTCTGATCAGGATTCTGATATTTCTGTTTTTTCCTGATAACCAGGATTTGCCCTTATCTACCTATGAGGTTTCTGATGCAGAGGATTCCATTCCCTCTGCTTCCCCTCCAGAAGATTTTTCTTTTGGTGAAACCTTGCACACCCTTAGGCAGCATTTCCGCTGGGAAAGCCAGGATTAATCTTGACTCCAAAATGAGGCTTAGGGAATTATTTCTCCTTCCTCAACACAGGCCTTTAGCTATCCCTCCTGTTCTGGATATTGTAGATGATGCTTTTTGGAATCTAGCCTGTCCCCAGACACTTACCTCCAGCTCCCAGAAAACCTGACTGGTATTACAGAGTACCTGACTCTCTCAAGTTCCTCATCAAGAATCCTACTGTGGATCGAGAGACCATTTCCCAAGGACCACAGGGCATTAAGGCTACTGCTGCCAAAAGTCCTACCCCTTCTGATAGAGATTCTAGAGCATTGGACAGATGGGGTAAGAAGGTATACACTTCTGCTACTTTGGCCATTAGGACTTTAAATTGCCAGTTTCATGTGTTAAAGTACCAGCAGCATATTATGAGACTACTTAAACAGAAAATGATGTTGATACCAGACTGTGCTGAACACAAAGAATTACAAGATTTCATGCATTCTGCTGAACAAGTTGGTAAACATACTTTGCAATGTGGTTTTGACTTCTTAAAAGCATCTTACAGGGCTGCTGTCACTGGGTCTGTACTTAGAAGGCATGCTTGGCTTAAGGAGCAAAACTTGCCAGATCATGTTAAAGCTAAATTACTGGATGCTCACTTAAACCAAGACTGCCTGTTTGGCAACAAAGCAGAAGTCCTCAAAAAGATGGAGGAAAAAGCTAAATCTATGCAAACTGTTAAAGATTTCCTGCATGTACAGCCTCCCAGATTTAGTAGGCATTGGCCTTCAAAGAATTAGGCCTTTCCAGTCTCTTCCAGGCCTTCAGTCCAATCCCAGGAACAGTGGACCACCTAGGTTACAGTCTCAGGCTGCGCACAGGCCTAAGCAGTGGGGGGCTCCCATTTCCAAAGCAGGAAGTAGTAAGACATCCCCCTACGGAAAAATGTCACAATGACTTAACCTTAACCTTTCCATGCCCTGTTGGACTGCCTGCTCCCTTAGGAGGAAAGCTTACCCTGCATGCAAAAAACTGGGAACTCATTACCCAGGACAAATGGGTTTTAAATATAGTTTTCCAAGGATACAGATTTCACTTCCACACCCTACCAACCCCAGACGGTTGGCCAGACCTACCCCCAAATCAGTGGGCAGAGGCACAACAGCAGGTTCTCTCTCTTCTAAGTATCAGGGCTATTCATCCTGTCCCAGCAGAAGAAAGGGGACAAAGTTTTTATTCAAGACTTTTCCTAGTACCCAGAAAAGACAACTCCTGGCATCATATCCTGGACCTCTCTATTCTAAACACCTTTTTGATGATCCCAAAATTTAAAATCCTAACACTTCAACAGCTGCTTCCTATGCTAGGCAAAGATGCCTGGTTGGCAACCGTAGACTTAAAGGAACCTTACCTGCACATTCCAATAAGGGAATCCTGCAGGAAATACCTACGCTTCAGGGCAGGCTGCATTATCAGGTGTTCTTCGTGTTTCACTGTTGCAGTCATTACATTTGGATTATCTGCTTGCAGGTAGCCCTCAGTCGGACTGATTAACAAAGTCTTGGGTCCTGTGTCGGTTGCTGTCCCTTCTTCCATGATGTCAGGTCGTCAGGGGTATAAAACATGCAGCTGATGCCATTACATCAGTCAGTCTTGCAGTGCAGCGCCTGAAGCAGTAGTAGTTCGCAAGTGCCAGCCGGCCAACTCCTGAAATTTTCGTTTCTGAGTTTCAGAACCAAAGTCTTCAAGTAAAGCTAAGTACCCCATTGGGGAAACTTTTTCTTACTCCTTACTGATGTCAGTAAAAGTTAATAATTGCATTACTTGTGGAAAGCAAATACCACTGTATTCTTTGCCTAGGCCCTGACCACGACGTACCTTGCTGTCGGTTTTGTGCTTGATTTAATCAGCGCACTATCCATCGTCTGTATATTTTTGCTTCTAAATATTTAGATTCTCTGTTTAATTATCCAGAAATGTAGTCAGTTAGCCATCCGACTACCGGGATTGCGATAAAACGCAAAGATTAGGACAGAGGCAGACCGCAGAGGTCCAAAACTGCCAATGACACTTCTCCTAAGCCAGTCGCCAGTTCGCCGGTACTCAGTGAGGTGCTTTCCCAGCTCCTGATACCCACTACTTCTGATTCGCAGGCCTCTACTGAGACCCATTCGGAGTCCGGTATGCTGCAAGATGCTTCAACTATGGAACCTACGGATGTCTCTACCTTGGATTGGTCCAGAGCCGCTGTGCAGGCACTAGCTTCTGAGGGTGTATTCAGGCCTACGGACTTGTATATTAAACCGAAGCCTCCTTCTTTACTTAGGCCTAAATCTTGATCCATGCCACATGCTCAGGCCTCTATGCCTAAAAAACAAATAAGAATGGCTGAAGATCTAATAACTCTCATCAGGGGTAGCCAACCCCCATCCCCTTCTAAGAGCCCTAGGACTGAAGTTCATTATGAATCTTCTGATCAGGATTCTGTTGATGATCTTCGTGTTTCACTGTTGCAGTCATTACATTTGGGTAATCCTGCTGGCAGGTTGCCATCAGTCGGCCTGAATTCCAAAGTCTTAGGTCCTGCGTCGGTTGCTGTCGCCCCTTCCCTGATGTCAGCCCGAAGCAGTTCGCAAGTGCCAGTCAGCCGACTCCTGAGATTTTCGTGTTCGAGTTTCAGATCTGAAGTCTTCAACAAAGCTAAGTACCCTGTTGGGGAAACTTTTTTCTTGCTCCAGACCGATGTCAGAAAAAGTAAATAATTGTATTTCCTGTGGAAAGCAAATACCTCATAAGGACTTTCATTCTTACTGTATTCCTTGCCTAGGCCCTCATCACAACATTTCTTTGTGCTAGATTTAACCAACACACTATTAAGCGTCGGTATGATTTTGCTTTAAACTATTTTGGACACTGGTTTAATTATCCAGAAATGTCGTCTGATAGACATCCGACTACCAGAGTTCACAAAAAAGCAAAGAAAGGGAGAGAGAGAAACAACCGAGGCTCAAAACCGACGACAAAGCTTCTAAGCCAGACGCCGGTTCTCAGTGTGGCGCTTTCGCAGCCCCTGACGCCCGCTACTTTAAAGTTGCAGGCAGCTACCGACTGCCACGTGGAGTCGGCTATGCCGCTGGAAACTCAAGGTATTGGAGCCTCGGCCACGATTCCCTCAGATGGGTCCGGAGCCACTGAGCAGGCACTGGCTTCTGAGGGTGTATTCAGACCTAAACTTCTTTACATTAAACCGACTTCAGCTTCAAAGGCAAAGACTAAAGCACCTTCTAAAACAAAGAAACAAACTCAAGAGCCACGTGCTCAGGCCTCTATGCCCAAAAAACAGATGCTCAAAATGGCCGAAGACTTGATTGCCTTGATCAGGGGTTCCCATCCCCCTCCTGATAAGAGGCCTAGGCAAGAGACAGACTATGAATCTTCAGATCAGATTTCTATTTCTTGTGATTCCTCTTCTGATCAGGAATATTGACTTCCCCCCTATGAGGATTCTGATGCTGAAGAATCTATTCCTTCAGCTTCTCCTCCAGAGGACTATTCTTTTGGGGAAACCTTGCACACCATGAGGGAGCATTTCCACTGGGAGAGCCAAGATTTTTCAGAATCTAAAAAGAGGCTCAGACTTCCTTTTACTATCTCAACACAGGTCTCTAGCCATTCCACCTGTGTTAGACATTGTAGATGTGTTTTTTTCGGAGTCTAGTCTGACCCCTGACTTCTTACCTCCAGCTCCAGTTAAGCCTGACAGATACTACAGGGTTCCTGACGCTCATAAATTCCTTTTTAAAAACCCTGCTGCAGACCCAGAAACTATATCACAAGGCTACTGCTGCAAAAAACCCTACCCCCTCTGACAGAGATTCTAGGGCACTGGACAGATGGGGATAAAAAGGTTTACACCTCTGCAACTTTGACAATAAGGGCCTTAAACTGTCAATTTCATGTGCTTAAGTATCAGCAACATGTCATGGGATTGCTTAAACAGAAAATGTTGTTAAATTCTGAATGTGCAGAAAACGAGGAAATGCAGGATTTATTGTATGCAGCAGAACAAGTTGGAAAACATACTTTACAATGTGGTTTTGATCTTTTTGAGGCCTCCTGCAGGGCCGCAGTTACGGGTTGTACAATTAGGAGGCATGCTTGGTTAAAGGAACAAAATCTGCCTGATCACGTTAAAGTTAAATTACTAGATGCACCTTTACAGCATGATACTTTGTTTGGTGTTAAGGCAGAAGAGGTGTTAAAGAAAATGGAGTACAAAGCTAAATCTATGCAAACTGTCAGATTTTTTACAGGTACAGACACCCAGACCTCAAAGTGGCAGACCCAGACGCCCTAGGGGCAGATCTCAGGCGCAAGGTTCTTATAGGCCCAAGCAGTGGGGTGCTTCAACCTCCAAAGCTGGAGAAGATAGATAACAAATATACAGAAAACAGTCCCAATGACTTCCCCCTGCCGGCACCAAGCACTTATCTTCTGGCAGCACCCTTGGGGGGAAAATTAGCACTTTTTGCTCAAAATTGGCACATCATAACCCAGGACAAGTGGGTTCTAAACATAGTGTCACAAGGCTACAAGTCCCACTTTCATACTCTACCAAAAGCAAACAGCTGGCCAGATCTGCCAAAAAATCAATGGGCAGAGGCACAAAAACAAGTCTCATCCCTCATGGACATGGGGGCCATTCAAGAAGTACCAGAGCAAGAGCAGGTACAAGGATTGTACTCAAGACTGTTCTTGGTACCCAGAAAGGACAAGGCCTGGAGGCCAATACTGGACCTATCTATTTTGAACACTTACCTGGATATTCCAAAATTCAAAATGTTGACTTTGCAGCGGCTTCTGCCCATGCTGGGCAGGAATGCTTGGCTTGTGACTTTAGACCTAAAAGAGGCATACCTGCATGTTCCAATCAGGCAATCATGCAGAAGATACTTAAGATTGAAGGCTGGTTCAATGCATTACCAATTCTCTGCACTGCCTTTTGGCTTATCTACTGTGCCCAGGGTCTTTACAAAGTGCCTGGCACCGGTAATTGCATTCTGCAGACAGAGGAATATAAATATAGCCTTACTTGGACGACTGTCTCATTCAAGTAGAGAACAAGGACATTCTTCTTCAACATCTGACGTTTGTGAAAAGACTTCTAACATGCCTAGGGTACACAGTCAATGAAAAGAAATCAAAACTAGTACCCTCAAAAGCGATAATATTCCTGGGTGCAAGCATACAACTGCCAGATGGCTTATCTCACGCCAGACAAAGGCAACTGACTACCTATTTTAAAATGTTGGCAACAAAGGCCCAGTTATCTGCAAGAAAAATTCTGTAGGCTTTGGGCTTCATGGCATCCTGCATCCTACTAATTCCATATGCAAGACTGCGTATGAGGAAACTTCAGTGGTACCTAAAAAGTGTTTGGACTCAACATTGCCACAGCCTGGAAACAGTCATTACTCTCATTCCCTGCCTGCAGCAGGAGTTTCGATGGTGGGCAAAGGCTTGTCACCAAAACAAGGGACAGCCATTCACATTACCTCCAGCCAGGCAGACACTAACAACGGATGCATCAGACTATGCCTGGGGAGCCCACATGGCAGGAAGATGCATTCAGGGCACATGGTCCTCAAACCAAATTCATCTACATATCAATCAAAAAGAGATGTTAGCTGTTCAAAATGCCCTGACAGCCTTCAGGGACCTACTGCATCCGGGACAACTACTTATAAAGACAGACACCACGGTCATGTGGTATATAAACAAGCACGGGGGCACTTATTCTTACCCCCTTTGCAGACTAACCATGACCTTGTGGGACACAGCATTGACTGTCCAAGTGCATCTGCAGGCACAATTCCTGCCAGGAAAGGAAAATACTCTGGCAGACTAACTAAGCAGAAACCTCATGGATCTCTACGAGTGGCAGCTGGATCCACAAGTCTTCAACATGATAGCAAGGAAATGGGGAAGCCCAGACTTAGATCTATTTGCCTCCCCTCACAACTACCAACTAAAAAGATTCTGCATAAGGACTTATCACAGACAAGCATGGAAAGTGGACGCCCTATCTTTCAGCTGGAAAAACCTATCAGTATATGCCTTTCCGCCACTGCCTCTCCTCCACAAGGTACTCCTAAATGTCAGGCAGGAGAAGGCAAAGTTGATAGTGATTGCCCATACTGGCCCCGCCAGTACTGGTATCTAATCCTAAGGAACTTGTCTCAATGCCCAGCTTGGACCTTACCTCAAATACCTCATCTACTGTCCCAGCAAAATAATCAGATCCTGCGCAGCCAACTCAGGACCTTAAACCTGGCAGCGTGGCAGATAATGTAGTCACACAAAAAACACCTCTCAGTAAAGCTGTGATGGATGTCATTCTGGAAGCCAAGAAGGCCTTGTACTAGAAAGTCTTATGCTGGAAAATGGAAGAGATTCTGTGCCTGGAACCAGGAACAAGGAACTGATACAGTGGTAGCAAATATTCTTCAGATTTTGCAATACTTAACTGAGATGCTGGACAAAGGTCCATCTTTTTCATCAGTAAAAAATCATGCCTCTGCCATTTCGGCTCATTACAATACAGAGCCACCACTTTTTTCTCACCCTTTATTAAGGCAGTACCTCAGAGGAGTCAAAAATTTAAGGCCCCCAAGGAGACTACCAATACCTGCATGGGACCTCAACTGTGTCTTGGAAAAGCTCACCCTGCCTCCTTTTGAGCCAGCTGCTACTGCTGATATGAAGTTTTTATCATGGGAAACAGCTCTGCTCTTAGCAATTACTTCTGCAAGACTAATTTCAGAGCTACAGGCACTCATGGCTGTGGAACCTTAAGTCATTTTTCATCCAGACAGGGTCTCCCTGCGGACAAACCCAACATTTATGCCTAAAGGAGTGTCCAGTGTGGCTCTTAACCAAGCCATCCATCTGCCAACCTTTTACCCAAATCCACAGAACAGGGGGGAGAGAATTCTGCATTCTTATAGGTTCATAGGTTCATACTAGGCTATCTGCCCTGGGGCAATTATAAGCCTAGCCAGATTCTGTATGGCTTACGCCACCCCTTGATTTGAGTATACTGTGCCCTTTTTAAGGTTTAGTTTACTGTGCCTCTGTCTAATAGTGACACGGGAGTAATCCCTGGGACAAACCTACGATCCCCCATCCACTTATCGAGATTCTTCTTGAAGAGATTCAGTGAGGTGCTCTGCCTCACATGAACTGGAATTCTATTCCAGAGCGAAGGGAGCCTCTGGGTTATGAAACTGTCCCTCCAGCAAGTTCTATTTATTTCTGTGCTGAGGTTCAAGTCCCTCGAGCGTGTGGCTGTAAGGGATTTAGATTTACTGAGGTGGAGCATGTCCATTAATTCTGGATTTGACATAGCTTTGTATGTCAGGCATAGATCGCCTCAAAGTAGGCGGTATGCAACTGAGTAGAGCTGGAGTTTTTTTAACCGAGCAGCATATGGCATCTGTTTGAGACCCTTGATCCTGTTAGTGAGATACTTTTGGGGTCTTTCTAATTGCTGCAGGTGCCGGGTAAGGTACATCCCAAAAGGGGCATTGTATTCTATGATGGGCCTGATGAGGGATGAATAAAGGGGCACGATTACCTCTCTTGATCTAGATGTGAAACCCTTCGTGATGAGGTGGGCTATGTAGAAGGTCTTTCTAACTACTTTGGCAATGTGGTTTTCAAAGGAGAGATTGCTGTCAGCTTAGGTCCCCAGGTCCCTAATAACTTTCTCTGTACTTAATGGGTTTCCGCCTATGTGGTAATTTGTGGGCACATTGTTTTTGCCAAAGGGTATGACTATACATTTTTTGGCATTTAGCTTTAAACCATGGCGCTGGCACCAGTTATCTGTCTCTGTGAGACCTTTTTGAAGGATGTTTGTGTCAGCTGGAGAGTCGATTATGGCGCCCAGTTTGCAGTCGTCTGCGAACTTGGTGAGCCATAGTCCTCCCACGTTTGCCTGTACCTCGGAAAAGTATATACCGAACAAGAGTGGTCCCAGGACAGAACCCTGTAGGACGCCACTTGTGACCGGTTTCGAGTCTGACATGGCTCCAGCAAGTCTCACTTTGTGGGTTCTGTCTTTGAGCCAGTTTGCGACCCATCTTGTGACATAGGGGTTTATATTTAAGCTGGATAGCTTATCTATGATGCCCGAGTGGGGTATTGTGTCAAATGCCTTTGCAAGGTCCAGATAGTCCACCTTCCCTTCATCTATGGCTTTGGTGACTGTTTCAAAGAAGTCAACCAAGTTCAAAAGGCAGGATCTGCCCTTTACAAAGCCGAACTGGGTAGGATCTAGTGTCTGTAGGTCCCCAATGTCTTTGTTTATGAGCTCCATGATGATCCTCTCCATAGCCTTGCAGACTAAGCTAGTCAGGCTTATGGGGCGATAGTTTCCAGGGTCCGTAGAGGCTCCACCTTTGTGGAGTGGGACCACTGTTGCTGTACGCCATTCTGTGGGCACATATCCTGTAGTGAGGCTGATATTGAATAGCCGTTTTATTTGAGGGATTAGTTCCTCTTGTAGTTCATGTAGGACGCAACCTGGGATGCCATCTGGTCCCATGGAAGCAGTGTTTTTTGCTTTGGAGAGGGCAGCCTTCACCTGAGCATCTGAGATGTTTGGGAGGCAGCCCTCTGCCGGGATAGATACTTGCTCTTTTGGGGGGAGGCGTACACAGACAGCATAGTTTCTACTTGGACAGAACCAAAGCTTTCAGGAAGACAAAGTAATTACTAGTGGCATATGCTGCAGGATCACAAGGAAAGCCTATCTCAAAGCAGACTATATCTAAGTGGATAGGCCACTGCATTCGTTTCTGCTGCTTACACCATGGCAAGCCAGTGCCTAAGAGGATTAGGCCTCATTCCACCAGAGCTGCAGCCACCTCAGCAGCCTTTCTCAGGGGAATTCCAACCACAGACATTTTAGAGGCGGCTACTTGGAGTTCAGTGCACACCTTTACAAATCATTATCATCTGCCACTCTACTCTAGGCAGGCTTTGAAACTACATTTCTGCAGGGCCTCATAGCCATTCCTACTGCTGTCTAGTTCCAGCCTCCCAACCATAGCTTTGGGAATCTTCCCAAATGTAATGACTACAGCAGTGAAACACAAAGAACATAGTACAGTTGTGTACACTTACCATAAATGTAGATTTTCGAGTGTATTCACTGTTGTAGTCCAGGTTACCCACCCGCCTCCCCCCTTTTTTCTTTTGGATCTTACCTTTCCTTCTCTGATTTATACTACCTATGTGGTGTATTTGCTTATAGATGAAGGTAAAATTTATATTGGTGTATTTCTGAATATATGTATATAAAATTTGGCTACCCTTTTTGGAGGCACCTGACATCTGGGACACGAAAAATTGAAGAAAATGGCGTTGGCTGCTTTTTTTATACACCTGACGTCAGGGAAGGGGCGACAGCAGCCGACGCAGGACCCAAGACTTTGGACTTCAGGCCGGCTGAGGGCAACCTGCCAGCAGGATTACCCAAATGTAAGAACTGCAACAGTGAATACTCTCTAACATCTACATTTATGGTAAGTGTACACAACTGTACTTTTCCTCACCTTTTTTCAGTCTAGTGCTTATCTTGTAGCATTCAGTTCTGAGGATTGGTACATGCTGACGTCCGCTTTATACCCAACATAGGACCAGTACTGTGTGCAGCTTCGCATGTACCTTACAGTAGTATTAGACTTTTGTATGCTGACCGGACATATGATTCAGCCGGCGGCGGACTCACTCCTGCTGTTATGAATACTGCATCATATAACCAGATGATCTCAGTCACCTCAGACCTAACTTGTGGCACCCACACAGTCAGTTATCAAGTGAAAGGAAGGTGGCCCTTCCTCAAAGTCCACATAAATCACAAAGAAGTAATGGCAGTTTAATGGGGTATGACATCCTTCCAAAAAAGTGGAAATTAGATACCCGCTTGGGTAAAGACATAACACCACAGAACTTGGTAAATGAACAGGGATGTAAACACTTATACCCCATCTGCTGTCGCATTGCAGCTCTGGGAGGTGGAACAAGATAGGGGCTTTGCAGTCCAATATCTCCAAGGAGAAAGCAACAGCATTTCAGACCACTTGAGCAGATCAATCTCTGCTCCACATGAGTTGGTGCTAAAAAGATGATTTTCAAGTAAATCACAGGAAAATGGGATGTGCCAGAAGCAGACCTTTTTGTTTCTGAAGAAAATGGGCAACTAAGAAATTGTTAAAGGGACCCAAATAACAGGGATTGGTGGATGATGCCTTCTTTGTCCAATGAACAGATGTATTCTTGTATGCTTTCCCTACCATGACTCTCATCCCAAGATTTACTTAAAAGATGAGGAAAGAAAGACTGAGGGTGATCTTAACTTCATTCTTCTGGTGAAGGCAGCATTGGTACTCTCTGATACACAACTTGAGCAAATATGATTCATGGTTGCTTCCGTAAGAGGTGGACCTCTTAACCCAGAACAAAGGACTCTCCATTTACCCCATCTGCAGTCATTGAAGCTGGCAGACTGGATTTGATATTTATCCTTCAGTGGTAGGTGTTAGACAAGGATGTTCATAGTGTTTCACTGTTGCAGTCATGACTGTAGGGTTCTCCCCTGCCGGCAGGCAGCCCTCAGTCGGCCAGAATCCCAAAGTCTGGGTCCGGCGTCGGCTGTTCAACCATGCTCCCTGACGTCAGAGCGCCAGGGGTACAAAGCTGACAGCTGACGCCATCTTCCCCAGTCTTTCTTGCCGTGCGGTGATAGCAGTTCGCAAGTGCCGGTCGGCTGACTCCCGACTAATTTTTCTGATGTACTTCGGTCCGAAGACTTTCTTCTCCTCTCAAAGCTAAATACCCCGTTGGGGAAACTATTTTCTTGCTCCACTCCGATGTCAGAAAAAGTTAATAATTGTATTTCATGTGGGAAGCAAATACCTCATAAGGATTTTCATTCTTACTGTATTCCTTGCTTAGGCCCTGACCACGACGTAACTAGTTGTCGGTTTTGTGCTAGATTCAATCAACGTAAAATTAAGCGAAGGTACGATTTTGCTTTTCATTACTTTGGTAGGTGCTTTAACTACAAAATGTCATTGGATACAGTCCCGGCTACCAGAGTTCACAAACGTCACAAGGATAAAGACAGGCCTCCAAGGTCCAAATCTGATAGCGCACAAGCGAAGCCAACTTCAGGTTCGGCCGTCGTCAGTGAGGCGCTTTTGCAGCCCCTGTCGTCGGCCATTTCAGAACCGATGGCCGAAACGAACTCTCATGAGCCAACCAGGCCTTAAAATATTTCTGTTGCAGGACCTTCGGACAATGCTCTTTCGGATGGGTCCAGAGCCGCTGTGCAGGTACCGGCTTCCGAAGGGGTTTTCAGGCCTACTCAGCTACTAGTAAAGGCAAAGACTCCTCCTAAATCAAAGACTTCAACACAGGCCTCTTATGAACCGGCTCCCAAGTCACAGAAACAGTTACTCAAGATGGCGGAGGATTTACTTACTATGATTAGGGGTTCACACCCCCCTCCAAATAAAAGGCCAAGGCAGGATGTTTATTATGATTCCTCTGATCAGGCTTCTGTTTCCTCAGTTTCTTCTTCTGATCATGAATATTCTTTCCCTCCTTATGAGTATTCTGATGCTGAAGAATCCTTTCCTTCAGCTTCTCCCCCTGAGGATTTCTCTTTTGGGGAAACTTTGCATGAAATGAGGGAACATTTCCACTGTGAAGGACAGGAGTATTCGGAATCCAAGAAAAGACTGAGGGATTTTCTTCTTCTTCCCCAACATAGACCCCTGGCTATTCCTCCTGTTTTAGATATTGTGGATGATGCCTTTTCGGGGGCTAACTTAACCCCTGACTCTTTTCCTCCTGCACCTGTTAAGCCTGATAGATATTACATGGTTCCTGATTCCCATCAGTTTTTATACAAGAACCCTTCTGCTGACCCAGAAACCATTTCTCAGGGTCCTAAGGGAGCTAAGGCCGCTTCTGCCAAAAATCCCATTCCTACTGAAAAGGATTCTCGATCCTTAGAAAGATGGGGCAAAAAGGTGTACACTTCTCCTACTTTGTCCATTAGGGCTTTAAACTGTCAGTTTCATATGCTTAAATACCAGCAATTTCTCTCGTCTGTCTTAAAACAAAAGCTTACTTCCATTTCTGCCTGTGCAGATGATAAGGAATTACATCACTTATTGCATGCCACTGAACAGGTTGGGAAGCATGGTTTACACTGTGGTTTTGATGCCTTGGAGGCTTCTTGTAGGGCTGCGGCCTCTGGCACAGTCATTAGAAGGCATGCATGGCTAAAGGAACAAAATTTACCTGAACAAGTAAAGGCTAAACTATTGGATGCTCCTGTTCAGCATAATGTTTTGTTTGGATCAAAAGCTAAAGAGGTGATTAAAAAGATGGAGGATAAGGTGAAATCCATGCAAACAGTTAAAGATTTCTTACAAGTACAGCCACCTAGATTTAGCAGGAATTGGCCTTCAAAAAATTGGTCCTTTCCCACTTCAGACAGGCCTCAGAGGGGTAGATATAGACGCTCCAGAGGGAGGCCTCAAACACAAGCTGCTTATAGACCAAGACAGTGGACTGCTTCCACCCATAGGGGAGGAGAGGACAGGTCACAATCTCAAAGGAAACCAACTCAATGACTCACTCTGTTGGGCTATAGGAACTTCTTGCCTGGAAGCCCCTCTCGGAGGAAAACTCTCTTTTTTTTATCAAAATTGGACTCAAATAACCCAAGACAAATGGGTTTTGGATGTGGTTTTAAGAGGTTACAAATTCCATTTTCATACCTTGCCAAGGCCAAGCGGATGGCCAGACCTTCCAAAACATCAATGAACGGAGGCCTTAAACCAGGTGGAAGCTCTTTTGGCTATGAATGCCATAGAACTGGTTCCTCTTTCAGAGATGGGAAAAGGTTTTTACTCAAGGTTCTTTCTAGTCCCAAGGAAGCAAAACTCATGGAGACCCATTCTGGATCTGTCGGTCTTGAACACCTTTCTAGAGATTCCAAAATTCAAGATGCTTACTCTACAGCAGCTACTTCCAATGCTGTCCAAAGATGCATGGATGGTAACTTTGGATTTAAAGGAGGCATATTTACACATTCCCATCGGGCAGGATCGCAGAAAATACCTCTGGTTCAAGGCCGGATCGAGGCACTTTCAATTCTCTGCGCTGCCCTTTGGATTGTCTACTGCGCCCAGGGTCTTCACCAAATGCCCGACTCCAGTAGTAGCTTACTGCAGACTCAAGGGAATTCAAATTTACCCTTATCTGGACGATTGTCTAATTCAGGCAGACAGCAAGGATGTCTTACTCCAGCATCTAGAATTTGTACAGAACCTCCTCAATTTCCTGGGATTCTCTGTAAACATAAAAAAGTCAAATTTGACACCATCACAACCGATAACTTTTCTGGGTGCACTTCTAAACACCACAACCCAGATGGCATTTCTGACATCCGAAAAACAATTACAGCTGGCTTCAAGTTTCAGAACCTTGGCAACTCTAACTCAACTATCTGCAAGGAAATTCCTGCAGGCTTTGGGTTACATGGCCTCCTGCATCCTTCTCGTACCATATGCAAGACTACACATGAGGAAAATACAGTGGTACCTAAAAAGTGTATGGTCTCAGCATTGCCACTGTTTAGACATACTGATCTCCGTCCTTCCTTGCCTTCAAAAGGAATTTCTTTGGTGGTCCAGGGCATGTGCTCTAAACAAAGGGGAAACCCTTCCGTCTGCCTCCTGCCAATCAGATTCTAACCACGGACACCTCTGATTATGCTTGGGGAGCCCATTTTCAGGGCAATTGTTTGCAGGGCCTTTGAGCAAAGGATCAGAAGCACCTGCATATTAATTTAAAGGAAATGTTAGCCGTTCAGAAAGCTCTGTTGGCCTTCAGGAATCTTTTACAACCAGGACAACTGCTAATACGGACAGACAACACCACAGTTATGTGGTGCATAAACAAGCAAGGGGGATCTCATTCCTACCCCCTTTGCAGACTAGCCATGGATCTATGGAACACAGCTCTAGCTTGCAATCTGGACCTTCAAGCTCAGTTTCTACCAGGGAAACAAAACTTCCTGGCAGACAGTCTGAGCAGAAACCTTTCGGATCCACACGAGTGGATGCTGGACACCAAAATATTCAGGATGATAACGGCAGTCTGGGGATGTCCTCACATAGACCTCTTTGCATCCCATCTCAATCAACTACAGAATTTTTGCACCAGTACTTTCCACAGAGAAACTTGGAAAGTGGACGCCCTGTCATTCAGTTGGAGGAACCTTTCGGGATATGCCTTTCCGCCTCTTCCTCTTCTTCCACGGGTTTTATTGAAGATAAAACAGGACAAACCCAAGATGATAATCTTACTGGCTCCAAATTGGCCTCGGCAGTTTTGGTATCCAACTCTAAAAAAAAAACTATGCCTGGAGCCCCCTTGGGTTTTACCTCAGTCTCTGAACCTTCTGTCCCAACATCAGGGTCAGGTTCTACACTCTCATGTCAGAACTCTCAGCCTGGTTAATCCAGGGCCTTTGATTTCTTCTTTACTGCCCAAGCAGGTTATGGATGTCATTTTAGAAGCCAGACGTCCTAGCACTAGAAAATCTTATGCAGGAAAATGGAAAAGATTTTGTTCCTGGATGCAGGCTCAGGATTCTGATCCTCTTCTTCCTAACATTACTTTAATTTTACTTTACTTGACAGATCTCTTACATAAGGGTCTCTCTTTCTCTTCCATTAAGATACATGCTTCTGCTATTTCTGCTCATTATAATACAGACCCTCCCATCTTTTCCCACCAGCTCATGAGACAGATGTTCTTCATTCCACATTGCTGCAGTCCTAACCATTGGGTAGTCCGCTGTCCAGTCGGCCCGAATACCAAAGTATATGGCTGACGTCGGTCAAGGCGCATTAGACTGACGTCAGGACGTCAGGGTACTAATGCGCATGACCGACGTCATATCCTCAGTCTTTTTTGCCGCATGGTCCGATGCAGAAGCAGTTTTGCGAGTGCAGGTTGGCGTTCTGAAATATTTCCGAAGTCGGAGTTTCAGACCGAATCAAAGTTGGCTAAGTACCCCGTTGGGGAACATTTTGGTTTTTTCTTGCCTCAGTATTTAACCGGATGTCAGAAAAAGTGAATAACTGTATTTCTTTTGGGAAACAGATACCTCATAGGGATTACCATACTTTGTGTATACCTTGTTTAGGGCCTGAGCACGACGTTGTTGGTTGCCGCTCTTGTGCTAGATTTAACAAACGCACTATTAAGAGGAGGTTAGACTGTGCCAGGTTAGTGTTTGGGAAGCGGTGTAATTACAAAATGCCGTCGGATGCTCCGACGCCCGCTTCGTCCAAAAAGCGCAAGGACAAAACAGCAAAGTCTAGGGTTGATGAACCGGCAGTCCCGGACGTCGGTTCTTTAGAAGGCTCAGTGGAGCCAGAGGTTTTGCCAGGAGTTTCTTTGGAGTCTCAGGCAGAGACTTTACTGTTACAGGATGTGCCCTCTCAGGAGGTAGGCCAGGCTGAGGGGGCTTCTCAGGTAACTGTTCTTCCCTCTCTTCCCAAGGTACTTAGAGCTTCTCCTATTGTTTCCAAAACTTCTTTGAGAGGTAGGCCAAGTTCAGCTTCAGTGGGTGCTACTCCTAGCACTTCAGGTTCTGTGCCTAAGAAACATATGCTTAAAATGGCAGAAGATTTAATTACTATGATTAGAGGCTCTCTGCCCCCTCCTGATAAGAGGCCTAGGGTGGAACCGGAGTTTGAGAGTTTTGAACGGTGTTCAGAGGCTTCTGAGTCTTCTGTGGAAGACTTGCAGGAGTATCCTCCTTATTCTGATTCTGATGTGGATGATTCCACTCCTACAGCTTCTCCTCCTGAGGATTTCTCATTTTCAGAGACTCTGCATTCCATGAGGGAGCACTTTAAATGGGAAGGCCAAGATTACTCTGATTCCAGGAAAAGGCTTAGGGAATTCTTATTTTTACCCCAGCATAGGCCCTTAGCTATACCTCCTGTGTTGAATGTGGTGGAAGATGTTTTTGCAGAGGCTTCCCTGAACCCTGAATCTTTGCCTCCTGCCCCTGTTAAGCCTGATAGGTACTATAGGGTGCCTGAAGCTCATAAGTATCTGTTTAAGAGCCCTAGGGCAGACCCGGAAACTGTTTCTCAGGGGCCTAAGGGTGTTAAGGCCTCTGTTGTTAAAAATCCTGTTCCCACTGATAAAGAGGCAAGGGCTTTGGATAGGTGGGGAAAGAAAGTGTATACTTCTTCCACTTTAGCCATGAGAGCGTTGAATTGTCAGTTTCACATGCTAAAATATCAAAATTATCTCCTTTCACAATTGAAATCTAAGGTGGATGCTTTGGCGGAAGGTATAGAGTGTAAAGAGTTGCTGGATTTAGTTCATGTGTCTGAACAAGTGGGTAAGCATTCTTTGCAATGTGGTTTTGATGCTGTGCAGGCCTCCTCGAGGGTGGCTGCCACTAGTTCTGTTCTTCGCAGGCATGCCTGGTTGAGGGATCAGAATTTAGCAGAACATGTTAAGACTAGGATTTTGGATGCTCCTTTACAGTCTGATGTGTTATTTGGTTCGCCTGTGGAAGCAGTTTTAAAGAAAATGGAGGACAAAGCTAAGTCTATGCAAACTGTTAAAGATTTTTGCAGGTGCAGCCTTGAAGTTTAGTAGAAATTGGCCTACTAAGGGATGGACATATCCTGCTTATGATTCCCAGTCTAGGGGTAGGTCTAGACGTGGTAGGGGCAGAGCTCAAGGTTCTTTTAGGCCTAGAACAGGGGTTCACCTGCTCAGCCTTCTGGTGAGGGCAGGGGTCAGTCCTTTCGTAAACAGACCCAATGACCTGCCTTTTCAGCTGCCAGTAGATTCTCGTCTGGCAGCTCCTTTGGGAGGAAGACTGTCTCTTTTCAAAGAAAATTGGGATTTAATCACTCAAGACAGATGGGTGTTGGATATCATTCACCACGGTTACAGGTTTTATTTCCATACATTGCCCCTTTCAAAGGCATGCCAGACGTTCCCCCTCCACAAAGGAAAGAGGCTCACAAGCAAATTTCTTTGTTACTCCAAATAGGGGCTATCCAGCCAGTCCCTGTACCAGAAAGGGGCCTAGGATTTTATTCTCGCCTGTTCCTAGTTCCAAAGAAGGGGAACACGTGGAGACCAATTTTGGATTTATCTATCCTCAACACTTATCTGGACATTCCCAAGTTCAAGATGTTGACGTTACAACAGCTTTTACCTCTGCTGGGCAAAGATCATTGGATGGTAACTTTAGATCTCAAGGAAGCTTACCTTCATGTGCCTATAAGACTAAGTTGCAGGAAGTATCTGCGTTTGAGCTGGAAATTCTCATTATCAGTTCTCTGCATTGCCCTTTGGCTTATCTACTGCAGAGTATTCACAAAGGTTCTGGCTCCAGTGATAGCTTACTTCAGGCTGAAAGGAATTCAAATCTATCCTTACTTGGACGACTGCCTGATTCTGGCTCAACAAAAGGAAGACCTTCTACAGCATCTGGAATATGTCATAGCAGTGCTAAGATGCCTAGGGTATTCTGTGAACGAAATAAAGTCCAGTCTAGTACCCTCTCAAGACATGTGCTTTCTGGGTGTGAGACTGAATACAGCAGCCCAGATGGCCTTTTTAACCCCGGACAAACAAAAGAATCTTTCCAGTTACTTCCATCAACTTTCTCTTCAGTCCGGGCTGACTGCAAGGACAGTCCTTCAAGCCTTAGGGTTCATGGCATCTTGTATTCTGGTGCTTCCCAATGCCAAACTGCATATGAGGAAGCTGCAATGGTATCTCAAAATGTGTGGACACAGCACTGCCAGGATTTGGACACTGTCATTCAAATAATACCTTGCATTCAAAAGAATTTTGTGGTGGGCTCAGGAATGTCACCTAAACAAGGGACTCTCTGTGACCCGGCCAGAGGCGAGTCAGATTTTAACGACAGATGCCTCGGACATTGCTTGGGGAGCTCATCTAAATGGAAAGTGGATACAAGACAAGTGGCCTGCCAGACTACAGCATCTACATATCAATATGAAGGAGATGTTAGCAGTTCAGTTTGCATTAATGGCTTTCAAGGAGTTACTTCTTCCTGGGCAGGTGTTGATTCTAACAGACAACACAACTGTCATGTGGTACATCAACAAACAAGGGGAACACATTCTTATCCTCTATGCAGGCAAGCAATGATTTTATGGGAGACTGCGCTCAGCTTGCAACTAACTCTTCAAGCAAGGTTTCTGCCGGGAGCACAGAACTCCTTAGCAGATGTGTTAAGCAGGCAAATCATGGATCCCCACAGTGGAAACTGGATCTTCATGTATTTCAGAAATTGACAGTGTCATGGGGAACTCCAGACATAGATCTGTTCGCTTCTCCACTAAACCACCAGCTGCCAAAGTTTTGCACAAAGGGGTTTCATCACACAGCTTGGAAAGTGGACGCTCTTTCTTTCAGTTGGAAAAATCTTCATGTGTATGCCTTTCCACCTCTCCCTCTTCTCCCAAAGGTGCTCCTAAAGATCAGACAAGACAAGCCAAGGATGATTTTAATAGCTCCAGATTGGCCTCGGCAACACTGGTACCCACTTCTAAGGAGTCTGGTAAGGAAGCCTCCATGGCCTTTACCTTTGATTCCACACCTGTTATCTCAGAGGGACGGTCACCTGCTCAATGTCAAGCTTCAATCTCTTCATCTAACAGCCTGGCATATTCTGTTTTGAAACACAGCAGGTCTCAACTTCCTCAACAAGTTTTAAATGTGATTATGGAAGCCAGAAGACCTAGTACAAGGAAAGTGTACGCAGAAAAATGGAAGAGATTTTTATTTGAGTGCAGCAAAGAATTTGGAAATTTCTGAGCCTAATTTGAGTGTGGCTCTTCAATATCTTACTGAGTTATTGGACAAAGGTTTGTCCTTCTCTTCCATTAAAATTCATGCTGCAGCAATTTCAGCTCACTATGATTGTGACCCACCATTGTTTTCACATCCTTTGTTCAAGCAGTTTCTTAGAGGGGCAAAGAATATAAGACCCCCACGTAGAGCTCCTACTCCTGCTTGGGATCTCAATTTTGTGTTGGAAAAACTTACTCTACAACCTTTTGAGCCTGCGGCTACTGCTGAGTTAAAATACTTGTCGTGGAAGACTGCTTTTTTGTTGGCCATTACTTCTGCAAGAAGGGTTTCTGAGTTGCAGGCCCTTATGGCAGTAGAGCCCTTTTTGATTTTCCATAAGGATAGAGTATCATTACGTACTAATCCTTCCTTTATGCCTAAGGTGGTTTCTAGTGTGGCTTTAAACCAAACTATTCATTTGCCTACTTTCTATGCAGATCCCCAAAACAAGGGAGAAAAGATTTTGCACACTTTGGATGTACATAGGCAGTTACGTTATTATTTAAGCAGGACTAAGGATTTCAGGCAGTCTCAGCAGTTGTTTGTTTCTTTTGCCTTGACTTCTCAGGGCAAGCCTGTGTCTAAACAAACTATTTCTAAGTGGATTGGGTTTTGCATTTCATTTTGTTATTCCCATCATGGCAAGGAGATTCCAGCTGGGATTAGGCCTCATTCCACAAGGGCTACTGCCACTTCAACAGCATTTCTCAGGGGGGTGGCAACTAAGGATATTTTGGAGGCAGCTACTTGGAGTTCAGTACATACTTTCTCTAAGCATTACCACCTTCCTCTCTACTCTAAATCTAGGGCTGGTTTTGCCACAGCTATTTTGCAAGGCATGTTGACAGCTCCTGCTTCCTTATGATTTGCCAGCCTCCCTTACCTCTGCTTTGGGATTCTACCCAATGGTTAGGACTGCAGCAATGTGGAATGAAGAACATAGTACAGTTTTGTACCTACCATAAATGTAGATGTTCGAGGATCCACATTGCTGCAGTCCAATACCCTCCCTCCTTCCCTCTGTGTTTAGGGGTTGTGGTGTGGGTTAGGCTATATTCTTGTGCATTTGTATATATTGTATATATGTTTGGTGCAGGGTTTTTGTTGGTGTTTTGGTTTGGGCCTTGTCTTTTTAGGGCCTTCTGACATCTGGGGCAAGAAAAGACTGAGGATATGGCGTCGGTCATGCGCATTAGTACCCTGACGTCCTGACGTCAGTCTAATGCGCCTTGACCGACGTCAGCCATATACTTTGGTATTCGGGCCGACTGGACAGCGGACTACCCAATGGTTAGGACTGCAGCAATGTGGATCCTCGAACATCTACATTTATGGTAGGTACAAAACTGTACTTTTCTCAGAGGAGCTAAGAACTTAAGACCTCCTAGATCTCCTCCCATTCCTGCTTGGGATCTCAACTATGTTTTGGAAAAACTAACCTTGCCTCCTTTTGAGCCTGCTGCCTCTTTTGACATCAAGTTTTTATCTTGGAAGACAGCTATCCTGTTAGCCCTAACCTCTGCCAGGAGAGTTTGAGTTACAAGCTCTTATGGCTGTGGAACCTTATATTATTTTTCATCAAGACAGGGTATCTTTGAGGACTAATCCTACCTTCATGCCTGAGGTGGTTTCCAAAGTGGCTTTAAATCAAACTATCCACTTGCCAACCTTTTTCCCCACTCCTCAAAATAAAGGGGAAAGGATCTTACATTCCTTGACTGTACACAGACAACTACGTTTTTACCTGAACAGAACCAAGGACATCAGAAAATCAGAACAATTGTTTGTTTCTTATGCTTCAAGTTCCCAAGGTAAAGCCATTTCAAAACAGACCATTTCTAAATGGATTGCTCATGGAATCAGATTTTGTTATTCTCACCATGGAAAGCAAATCCCAGGGAGTATACGGACTCATTCCACCAGAGCTGCTGCCACTTCTGCGGCCTTCCTCAGGGGAGTTCCTACCAAGGACACTTTGGAAGCTGCAACTTGGAGTTCAGTGCATACTTTTTCTAAGCACTACAATCTACCTCTCTACTCTAAGTCTAGGGCAGGCTTTGCCTCTGCAGTCTTGCAGGGCCTTTTAGCCGCTCCTTCCTCTTTATGACCACCTCCCTTTCTTTCAGCTTTGGGATTCTACCCTACAGTCATGACTGCAACAGTGCAACACGATGAACATAGTACAGTTGTGTACACCTACCATAAATGTAGATGTTCGAGTGTCTTCACTGTTGCATCTGGGTTTCCCTCCCTCCTGTCCCCTCTTATTTTTGCTTTTGTGTATTTCCTTTTTTTCACCATTCTTCTGAGGTGTATTTGCAAAAGTTGTGGGACCTTTTTCATTTTGGGACTCCTGACATCTGGGGCAAGAAAAACTGGAGAAGGTGGCATCGGCTGTCAGCTTTGTACTCCTGGCGCTCGGACCCAGACTTTGGGATTCTGGCCGACCGAGGGCTGCCTGCCGGCAGGGGAGAACCCTACAGTCATGACTGCAACAGTGAAGACATTCGAACATCTACATTTATGGTAGGTGTACACAACTGTACTTTGTCCTACTTAATCTTGAAAGAAGCTTTAAAGCCCAGTACCAGGAAGTTATAAATCTCTAAATTATTACATTTCATGTTATGGTGCTAGACATTTGGCTGCACCCCTTGCAAGTGTCTGTTCCCTGGTTGTAACCTAATTGGTGGAATTTTTCACCAAAGGTGTTTTCACTCCTCTGTTAAAATCTATGCCTCTGCTCTCTTCTTGCCTGTCTCACTGCCAACCCCCATTTGTTTTCCCAACCTGTGATTAAACAGTTCCACAAAGGTGTTATCCACTTAAGGTCACACAGGAGGGCCCCTGCACCCTCCTGTGATCTTTGTTTCATTTTAGAAAACCACTCTTTACCCCGTTGAGCGTGCCATTTCCTTAGACATTAAATTTTTGTCATGGAACATCAGCATTTTTAGTAGCCATCACTTCGCTATAAAACGCTGTGAACTACAGACACTGATGTGTAAAGAATCATTTCTCTGAAATCACCCAGTGTTCGTGCCAAAGGTGGAAACAGAACCCTCTATAAATCAAGCAACCCAACCTTCTGCCTTTTGTCCAAACCCACAAAACAAAGAAAGAACTTTACACACCCTGAAATGTGTACAGACAGCTCAAGTTGTACCTGGATAAGCAATAAGTAAACAAAGAATCTCAAAGTGGATCTCTTAACTATATTTCCTTACGCTGCAATCTCTGGCAATAAAATACCTCAGCATATTAGGACTTATTCTGCAAATACCTCAGCCACCGCTGCTGCTGCCTTTGTGTGTGTGTGGGGTCTACCCATGCAGCCACCTGCTCCTCTGTCCATACTTCTTAAAGCACTATAACTTAGCCTCTTCTAGTGTCAGAATTGGGTTCACTTTTGCAGTTCAGGTTCCCTTGTCTTGAGTCTGTATCATATGATCATAACTGAAATGTTAACATTTCAGAATGTTAAACTGTTTTTTCCTATGGAAGCCAGTGGATGTTCATCGTGCATACAGCTGCAGTCATAACAGATGGGTTCTCCTGCCGTCAGGCGGGTCCTCGGTCGGCCGAATTCCAAAGTCTAGGTCTGGCGTCGCTTCTTCCCTGACATCAGTGTGACAGGGGTATAAAGGAACCAGCCGACGCCATTTTCTTCAGTCTTCTTGCCGCGCGGTGCCCAAAGCAGAAGCAGTTCGCAAGTGCCGGTCGGCCAGCTCCTGAAATTAGGAAATTTGGAAACCGAAGTCTTCTTAAAAGCTAAGTACCCCGTTGGGGAAACTTTTCTTGCCTCAGACCGATGTCAGACAAAGTTAATAATTATATTTCTTGTGGGAAGCAAATACTGCATAAGGATTTCCATTCCCTCTGTATACCTTGTTTAGGCCCAGACCATGACGTCTCGGTCTGTCGCTTTTGTGCTACATTCAACAAACGCACTGTTAAGCGTCGGGCAGAGTTCGCCCAGCATTATTTTGGAAAAGCATTTAACTATACTATGTCGTCGGATACTCCAACTCCGGTTTTGTCTAAAAAAAACCGCAAAGACAAGGACTGGCACACGAGGTCCGCAGCCTCTAGCGACACCACGCCAAAGCCGACTACACGAGGTCCGGTTCTCAGTGAGGCGCCTACGCAGCCCCTGATTACTGACGACACTTCTTTGACGGTGTCTCCTGTGCCCGAGGTCGCAGGCTCCTCGGCCCACACCCCCGACTACAGATACCGAAGCCACTCTTGGCGTTGAAACTCAGAATGTGGACAGGTCCACCTCCACTCAAGGTGTCTTCAGACCTTCCTCTTCTTTCTCCATCAAGGCTTTCACAAAGTCTAAAGCAACTGCACCCCAAGAGACCAGCTACACAGGGCCCATCTCCAGGCCCCATGCCTAAGAAACAGATGCTTAAAATGGCTGAGGATTTAATTACTCTAATCAGAGGCTCTCAGCCCCCACCGGACAAAAGGCCCAGAGTGGAGGAAGATTCCCCCTCCTCTGATCAGGGCTCCATTATTTCAGAGCACTCTGATGAGGAACATTCTTATTCCCCTTTTGAAGACTCTGATGCAGAGGAGTCCATCCCTTCTGTATCCCCCCCTGAGGATTACTCATTTGGGGAAACTTTGCATACCTTAAGGGAACACTTCCACTGGGAAGGCCAGGATTATTCAGATTCCAAGAAAAGGCTCAGGGAATTTCTCTTGTTACCTCAGCATAGGCCTCTGGCTATACCTCCTATCTTGGACATCCTAGATGATGTTTACTCGGAGGCCTGCCTTAACCCGGACTCTCTACCTCCAGCTCCAGTTAAGCCTGACAGGTAGGTACTACAGGGTTCCTGACTCACACCAATTTCTTTACAAAAGCCATGCTGCTGACCCAGAAACCATCTCACAGGGCCCCAATGGAGTTAAGGCCTCCATTGCCAAAAATCCATTGCCTTCCGAGAGAGATTCCAGATCCTTAGAAAGGTGGGGAAAAAAGATATATACCTTGGCACCTTATCCATGAGGGCCTTAAACTGTCAGTTTCATATGCTAAAATACCAACAATTTTTGTTATCACAATTGAAGAGTAAAATGTCACAACCTGAACAACCAGACTTGAAGGAGTTGCAGGATTTGATGCATAGTGCAGAACAAGTGGGTAAGCATGCCTTACAATGTGGTTTTGATGCTCTAGAGGCCTCATGTAGAGCTGCTGTTACAGGATCAGTCATACGTAGGCATGCCTGGCTCAAGGAACAAACCTTGCCTGATCATGTCAAAGCTAAATTACTAGACACCCCTCTTCAAAAGGATGTACTATTTGGTGCTAATGCTGAGGAGGTATTAAGGAAAATGGAGGAAAAGGCTAAATCAATGCAAACTGTGAAAGAATTTCTACAGGTTCAACCCCTACGTTTTAGTAGAAATTGGCCTTCCAAAAACTGGTCCTTTCCTGCCACAGACAGACCCCAAAGAGGCAGATACAGGCGCCCGAGGGGCAGAGGACAATCCCAAGGCTCGTATAGAGGCAGACAATGGCAAGCTCCTACACAAAGAGGTGGTGAGGACAACTCGCAGTCTTTCAGAAAGCAAACCCAATGACTTACCCCATTGCATGCCAACCAGGTTTGAAATGGCAGCCCCCTTAGGAGGAAAGCTGGCATTATTTTCAAAAAATTGGCATGTTGTCACAAAGGACAAATGGATCCTGGACATTATAAACAGAGGCTACAAATTCCATTTTCACACCCTTCCAAAAATGAGAGGCATGCCAAACCTGCCACACAATCAAAGGGCAGAGGCACAAAAACAAATTACAGATCTTATAAACATGAAAGCTATTCAATAGGTACCTATGCACGAACAAGGTCAAGGTTTTTATTCCAGGCTATTTCTGGTGCCAAGGAAGGGAAAAGATTGGAGACCTATTTTGGATCTATCCATCCTAAACACATTTCTACTCGTACCAAAATTCAAGATGCTCACTCTACAGCAACTTCTTCCCATGCTGGGCAAGGAGTCTTGGCTGGTAACATTGGACCTCAAGGAGGCATACCTGCATGTCCCAATCAGATAAAATTGCAGAAGGTACCTCAAATTTCTTGCAGGTTCAACCCATTATCAATTCTCTGCATTGCCCTTTGGCTTATCTACTGCGCCCAGAGTATTCACAAAATGCCTGGCATCAGTAATTGCCTACTGCAGACTTCAAGGGATACAAATATATCCCTATTTGGACGACTGCCTGATCCAAGCGGACAGCAAGCACATTCTTCTGAAACATCTGGCTTATGTAATAATGTTATTGAAATCTCTGGGATACACAGTCAACAAAAAGAAATCAAGGCTAATACCCTCTCGGACGATAATTTTCCTGGGTGCCAATTTGGACACAAACACCCAGATGGGCCTACCTCACGCCAGAGAAGCAGGGGCAACTAATACAATACTTCAGAACACTAGCAAATTGCACCAGGCTTAACTGCAAGGAAAATCCTGCAGGCTCTGGGATTCATGGCATCTTGCATCTTACTAATCCCATGTGCAAAGCTGCATATGAGGAAACTACAATGGTACCTAAAAAACATATGGTCTCAACACAGCCACAGTTTGGAAACAATAATACCACTAATTCCATGTCTGCAAAAGGAATTTCTGTGGTGGGCTCAAGCATGTCAAACACAGGTCTTCCATTCAGCAAGCCTCAAGCAAATCAAGGCATCACAACAGACGCCTCGGACTACGCCTGGGGGGCACACATGACATCGGTGCATTCAGGGCAAATGGTCCCAAAAAGAAAAGCACCTTCACATCAATCAAAAAGAAATGCTAGCAGTAATAAATGCTATGAAAGCTTTCAAGGACCTTCTACAACCAGGTCAATTATTGATAAGAACGGACAACACCACAGTCATGTGGTACATAAACAAACAGGGAGGAACGCATTCTTACCCCCTATGCAGACTGGCCATGTCACTTTGGAACATGGCCATGGACTTACAAATGGAACTACAAGCACAGTACTTTCCAGGCAAGGAAAACACACTGGCAGACAACCTAAGCAGGAATATGACAGATCCACATGAATGGAAATTGCATCCAAAAGTTTTTACAGAAATAATCCAAGAATGGGGAAGGCCAGACATAGATCTCTTTGCCTCCCAGAAGAATCATCAATTGACAAAATTCTGCACAAGGATCTTTCATCCAAAGGCCTGGAGAGTGGACGCTCTTTCTTTCAGTTGGACATCAGTGACAGTTTGCCTTCCCTCCTCTTCCTCTGCTGCCCAAAGTTCTATTAAAGACCAAAGCAGACAGACCAAAGATGATTCTCATTGCTCCGGACTGGCCAAGGCAACACTGGTACCCACTCCTGAGGAGCCTGACGCATTCCCCACCATAGACCCTGCCTCTAATGCCTCTTCTTCTGACTCAGCACAGTTTCAAAACTCTTCACAGCCAGCTAAAAACACTCAATCTAGCCGCATGGAAGATTCCTTAGCATCTCAACAGACCGTACTCTCCAAGGAGGTGCAGGATGTCATTTTGGAGGCCAGAAGGCCATCAACTAGAAAAGCTTACTCCGCAAAATGGAAACGTTTTTGTGTCTGGAATGAGAAAAAGGGCCAGGATCCTGGAAAACTGAATTTACCTCAAATACTAGAATATTTGGCTGAACTGCTAAGCAGTGGACTTTCTTTCTCCTCCATCAAAATACATGCCTCAGCCATTTCTGCAGAATACAACACTGATCCACCTTTATTCTCTCACGCTCTCTTAAGACAGTTCCTCAGAGGGGCTAATAATTTAAGGCCTCCAAGGCAACAACCAATACCTGCTTGGGATCTTAATTTCATTCTGGAAAAATTGACCTTGCCTCCTTTTGAGCCAGCTGCCGCATCAGATTTGCAATATTTGTCCTGGAAAACAGCTTTCCTTCTGGCTATCACCTCAGCTCGTAGAGTTTCAGAACTACAGGCTCTCATGGCTGTCCAGCCTTTTATCTTCCATCAGGACAGAGTTTCCTTACGAACCAACCCGTCCTTTATGCCTAAAGTGGTATCCAGGGTAGCTTTAAATCAGGCCATACATTTACCTACTTTTTATCCTAATCCTCAAAACAAAGGGGAGAGATTACTATATTCCTTGGACATCCATAGACAGCTGCGTTACTATTTGGACAGAACAAAGCCTTACAGAAAATCAGAACAGCTCTTCGTGGCCTATGCAGTAGGAGCTCAAGGGAAACCAATTTCCAAACAGACAATCTCAAAATGGATAGCCCACTGCATACGCTTTTGCTATTCCTTTCATGGCAAAACTGTTCCTACAGGCATTAGAACTCATTCCACCAGGGCCACAGCCACCTCTGCAGCCTTCCTCAGAGGAGTTCCTACCAAGGATATTTTGGAAGCAGCCACTTGGAGTTCTGTGCATACCTTCTCCAAGCACTGCAACCTACCATTATACTCCATATCTAGAGCAGGCTTTGCCACTGCAGTCTTGCAGGGCATTTTGGCTCCTCCTAGTTTCAACTAGTGCCTACCACCCCTTTCTTAGCTTTGGGATTCTACCCATCTGTTATGACTGCAGCTGTATGCACGATGAACATAGTACAGTTTTGTACCTACCATAAATGTAGATGTTCGAGTGCTAATACAGCTGCAGTCCAGGTTTCCCTCCCTCCTTCCCCGCTTGGGACAGGCATATAGGCTAACACATCCTCATACAACCTGATTGGGGTTTTCATTTATGATGTATTTGCTTGCAACTACTGTGTTTTGATTATATAGCACTGCATTATCACACAATTTTATTATTGCCTTCCTTCTGGGGGCACCTGACATCTGGGGCAAGAAAAACTGAAGAAAATGGCGTTGACTGGTTCCTTTATACCCCTGTCGCACTGACGTCAGGGAAGAAGCGACGACAACCGACGCTGGACCTAGACTTTGGAATTCGGCCGACTGAGGACCCGCCTGACGGCAGGAGAACCCATCTGTTATGACTGCAGCTGTATTAGCACTCGAACATCTACATTTATGGTAGGTACAAAACTGTACTTTTCTGAGTCTGGATGCTTGTCTTTTTCCCAATTTGGAGTGCTCTCTGAGTTTTATATAATATGCACGGGGTGTGGGGGTGCATAGGAGCTTGCTCCCCTGCAAAAAGACTGCCATTCACATTGATGCCTTTGAGCTGTTGTCATCTTGTCTTTCTGAGATTGTCATTTTAGTCTGTCATATGGTATTGATCTTTTCTACCCTGTAACTTCTTTAGCCACTCTTCCTGTAGTTTAGGGAAGCTTCCAAAGAAGTTGCTCCTGCAAAAGTGGAACACAGTTATGTCTACGTACCATAAATGTAAATGTTTGAGTGTCTTCAGTGTTCGAGTATCCTTTCCCTCTCACCTTCCCCTTTTCTTGACCCTGGCTTGTGATAAGTTCCTTTTTGTTCCTGTCCTTTAGATCTCATCCCCATGTAGGTCTCTACCCTTTCCCTGCTGAGTATAGTATGGCTGGGTTGTGCTCTTGACCTAGAACTGAGGTTTAAGTCCTATGAGGGCAAGAAGTCCCTGAGAAAATTGCCGACTACTCTTATACCCTGACACCCTGATGGTAGAGGGGATGGTGTTTGCCAGGCAGGAGGAGGGGAACAGTTCTGTGATATTCTGCCCAGGCAAGGTCTTCCACAGCAAGATGCCAAGACGTTTTTACTGCAACAGCAAAGGCACACTAATATTTGCATTTATAGTCAGTTGATGCAACTGTACTTTGCTGTCAAAGAAAGATAATTAGTAGAGCATGTAAGATGGTATACGATAACTGCAAGAGAAAATTAGAAAATATTTGGAAGACAGAATGAAAAGGTAATGTACAAAGAACAATGAGTGGACATGTGTATAGCTCCCAAATATGCAGCAAAGTACAGAAGGTTTAGGACTTTTGCTTGGTTGTGTTTGCATAGGTATTTTTGTATCTCAAGAAGAACTCGTATCATTTTTCCGTAGTTAGACAGCAAATGCTACAAGTGTGGTTTGGAAAGAGAGAAATAATTGGGGACATATTTTTTGGTGAATGGAACAAGTAGGCAGATGTTAAAAATTACCTACAGAGTACTTTTTCAGCAGTGTTGGAGGAGCAAATGGTTTGAAGTAAGGAAATTATTCCTCTGAGTTGTAAATATAGGATCTGCAATGTACAGGGTTAGTAAATTTAATACTTTTGGCTGCAAAAATTATCAATTATCCGAAAATGGAAATCAAAATGCCAGACAGCTGTAACTGAAGTATTGAATATTGTAAAGCAGATGAAAGAATTGGAAGTTGGATCTTTAGAAAAAGGAAGGAGTAGATTACATAGAAATAAATGGAGTTTGTGGGAGCAGTACGTGCAGAATAGTGTTTGAGGAGTGAAATTTAAGGGAATGTAGGAATTAAGCAAGTTAAGTAATGTTGGAATGAACAAAAATTGTTAAAATGTCTTCCATGATAATGAAAGAAATGTTGGTATGATTTTTCTTTTCTGTTAATATATATTTGTCATTTTTTGTCTAATTATTAAAGATGTTTAAAAAAGTATGCATAACATACCTCCTCAGAAATGGGCCAATACTCAAAGCATTAAACAAATAGACAAAGATCGTGTACACTGTTGAGCACTGATCTGACCCAGTCTAACCACACTCAACTTACTTGAAACTATCCCTTTATTTCTTTGTAAAGTTAGTTGTTCTCATGGCCATGTTCATTCATCTCATAGTAATATCAGTTAAATGGGTCTATATCAAAATTCCAAAGAGGGAAAACGCCGAATGTGAAAATTTCAAACCCTAAATATCGAATGGTGAAATTAGCAAAGCTCCGGAACATAGAAATCTTACCTAGGGCAAGATTTTGGTGAGCCGTTCCGTGGCTTCGCTATTTCCTTCACTGTGGTTCGAGAGTTACGGACCTTAGGGTTAGGGTGCAGGTTAGGGTAAGTGGATAGTTAGTAATGTATGCATGGTGTAGTGTAGGGTTGTGTTTTGTTTAACTGTATGTGTGTGTATAAATTCATTTGTTTTTGTATTGATTCATAGTGTATGTGTGCGATAGTTACAGACTTTAGGGTGCAGGTTAAGGTAAGTGGATAGTTAGTAATGTATGTGTGGTTTAGTGTGGGGTTGGGTTTTGTTAACTGTATGTGTGTGGTTTATTTATTTTGGTATGCTTGTGTTGTGTGTGTGTTTTTCGGAACAGCAAGTTCTTTTCCCTGGGAAAAAAATCGCTATTCTGAGCGTTCGATGTTTTCAATATTAGAAATTCCTAGTTTAAACATATGATGTTTGACATTTTGGAATTTCGAATATATGATATAGACCCAATTAAATAGCAGCCTGTACTTCATAAGAAGTAGCCAACCATTTTACCCTCATTATTATTAACAAACTGATCTGATGTCATTTTCATCTGACCCAAGATGTAAGATATTGGATCCGATCAGATATGTCCTTTATGCCTTTTTTAAGCTCTTGGATGTGGAGCGGAGTCTTCTTCTCTTACCTGCAGTTCTTTCTTATCTGTACAGTACCTCGGCTCTTGTTTACCACCTCTTTGGTCAAGAAGTGATCTGCGAAGGCTTGGTGCTGATTTTCAGATAAGTACTTGTTTTCCTTCAGATCTTAATTTTTCTGAGGGATACTGGTTTTGGTATCTTAGTATCATTTTTCAGCTTTAGGTATGTTTTCTGAGAGTATTTTTCTTGTCCTTTCCCTTGCTATTAAAAAAAAGTGAGCAGAGTTAAAAAAAAAAAAAAAAAAAGTTTGGGTGCCAAACCCTTCGGAGCTTTACTGCTTCCAAAGAGTATTATTCTCTGAGGCTTTCATGAGATTGACTTTTGGCACGTGCCGTTCCTTTACTGAACAGATAGGTTCCCTTTGGAGGGGGGCCTCCTTTTAAAAATTTTATTTATTATCGATACTTTCCTCTTTAGGAAAGTTATTTTAAAGCTAGGAGTTTGTTTTAATGGATTGTCACAAGACTGTTTACTTTTAAACAGGAGCGTTTTTCCTGTTAGTTTTAATACTTGTTTAAAGTAACTGAAAACATTTTTTTCTGCTGAGAAACTGTTTACTGGGTTTGGCTCAGGATTTAATTCATGCTATTGATCCTTATTGTAAAGCAGTGTCTGGTAAAAGAGAGACAACCTCCTTTCCTGAAGTGGTTCAGTATTTCTGAATCTGGATAGGAGGATGAAAGGGGAAGATATAAGTTTTCCTCAGATTTCTGATTGACTCAGAGGAGAGCTCAATGTCTGACTTTACTTGTGTGTGTGGGTAGGGGGGGTTCTCCTGAGACTATATTTCTTGAATGTGCTAGTGTTTTCAGTGGGACAACACTGAGGTTTTCAGTTCTTAAGAAAACACTGTGAGTTGTTAAAGCACTTATTTCCAGAACCTGGACTCATTCCTCCATTTCCATCAGCTTTGGAGAATATGTATGTTACTGCCTGCAAGTTTCTTAACAGCCATCTAGCTGCCCCTAAAAAAAGCAGACAGGATGCGTAAAGTACCTTAGTCTTAAGTTTTTAGACACACTTTCCAAATCTGATCCAGCAGTTATACGTTTATTTACTCCTGCTGCTGCTAAGCATATATTTCCAGTTTTACTGTTTCTGACATGGACAGAAAAATTAAGTTTGAAAAGTGTATCCTCCTGCAACTTAACATTTGTACAGACTAATTATGATAGTATGAAGAATGATGATCATCGTGTTTCACTGTTGCAGTCATTACACTTGGGTTATCCTGCTGGCAGGCTACCCACAGTCGGCCTGAATTCCAAAGTCCTGGTCCGGTGTCTGTTGCTGTCACCTCTTCCATGACGTCAGTGCGCAGGGGTATAAAAGATGCAGCCGACACCATTTTCTTCAGTCTTTCTTGCCACGTGGTGCCCGAAGCAAAAGCAGTTCGCAAGTGCCGGTCGGCCGATTCCTCTGAGATTTCTAAATTGAATTTCAGATCCGAAGTCTTCAATAAAGTAAGTACCCCATTGGGGAAACTTTTTTCTTGCTCCAGACTGATGTCGGAAAAAGTTAACAATTGTATTTCTTGTGGGAAGCAAATACCTCATAAGGATTTTCATTCTTACTGTATTCCTTGCCTAGGGCCTTGACCACGACGTTGCTAGTTGTCAGTTTTGTTCTAGATTTAACCAACGCACTATTAAGCATCGGTACGATTTTGCATTTCATTACTTTGGCCGTAGGTTTAACTATATAATGCTGTCGGAACAGCCGACGACTGGAATTCATAAAAAGAGCAAGGATAAAGAAAAGGAGAGGTATCCGATTTCCAAAACCGATGACGAAGCCTCTTCTAGGCCATTCGCCGGTTCTCAGTGAGGTGCTTTTGCAGCCCCTGACACCTGCTACCTCAGAGCCACAGGCCGGCTGCAACTCCCACGTGGAGACAACTAGGCCTCTGGATACTCAAGGTATTGGGCCTTTGGAAACTAATCCCTCAGATGGGTCCGGAGCCGCTGAGCAGGCATCGGCTTCTGAGGGTGTTTTCAGACCTACTCAGCTTTATATCAAGCCAACTTCAGAATCCAAGACAAAGACTAAAACAGTTTTAAAGACAAGGAAACAAGTACAGCATTCTCCAGGACAGTCTTCCATGCCTTTGGAACGGATGCTCAAAATGTCCGAAGACCTAATTACTTTGATCAGGGGTCCCCATCCCCCTCCTGACAAGAGACTTAGGCAAGACACTGAACATGATTCCTCTGATCAGGTTTCCATTTCCTCTGACTCCTCTACAGAACAGGGATATTCTGTTCCTCCCTATGAGGATTCTGATGCTGAAGAATCTATTCCTTCAGCTTCTCCTCCTGAGGATTATTCCTTTGGGGATACATTTCCACTGGGAGAGCCAAGATTATTCAGAATCTAAGAAAAGGCTCAGAGACTTTCTTTTACTACCTCAACGCAGACCTCTTGCTATTCCACCTTTTCTAGACATTGTAGATGTATTTTCAGAGTCCGGACGGTCTCCCGACTCTTTACTTCCTGCACCTGTTAAGCCAGACAGATACTACAGGGTTCCAGATTCTCATAAATTTCTATATAAAAACCCTGCTGCTGACCCAGAAACTATATCTCAGGGTCCCAAAGGGGTCAAGGCCTCTACTGCAAAAAAAACCCCTATCCCCCTCAGATAGGCATTCAAGAGCACTGGACAGATGGGGGGAAAAGTTTACATTTCTGCTACCTTGGCTGTAAGGGCTTTAAATTGTCAGTTTCATATGCTTAAATATCAGCAATACTTAATGTCACTGTTAAAGCAGAAAATGTTGACAAATTCTGAATGCTCTGAGAACAAGGAAATGCAGGATTTATTGCATGCAGCTGAACAAGTGGGAAAGCATACTTTGCAGTGTGGTTTTGATTCACTGGAGGCCTCTTGCAGGGCCGCAGTTGCAGGTTCTGTCATCAGAAGGCATGTTTGGTTAAAGGAACAGAATCTGCCTGATCATGTTAAAGCAAAATTATTGGATGCTCCATTACAGCATGATACTTTGTTTGGTGTTAAGGCAGAAGATGTGTTGAAGAAAATTGAGGATAAAGCTAAATCAATGCAGACAGTAAAGGATTTCTTACAGGTACAGCCACCCAGATTTAGCAGGAACTGGCCTTCTACGAATTGGTCCTTTCCACTGTCAGACAGGCCTCAAAGAGGCAGATACAGACGCCCTAGAGGCAGACAACAGCCCCAGGGCTCATACAGGCCCAAACAATGGGGTGCTTCTACCTCCAAAAGTGGAGAAGACAAATCACAGCCTTATAGGAAACAGTCCCAATGACTTCCCTCTGCCAATGCCAAGCACTTATCTTTTGGCAGCACCCTTGGGGGGAAAGCTAGCACTTTTTCCACAAAATTGGCACATGGACAAATGGGTTTTAAGTATAGTCTCTCAGAGCTACAGGTTCCACTTTCACACCCTTCCAAAGGCAAAAGGTATGCCAGACCTGTCACACAATCAATGGGCAGAGGCACAAAAACAAGTTTAGTCTCTCATGGACATGAGGGCTATTCAGCCAGTGCCACAACAAGAGCAGGGACAAGGATTTTACTCAAGACTGTTCTTAGTACCAATACTGAGATTTGTCTGCATACATCAACTGGACATAAGCTGATTTAAGTATATTTCCTTCATTTTATTGTGGTTGTTATAACTTGGACTGATTTCTCAGATCTAGCTCTGTTGAAACTGTCTTGTGTGTGTGTCTGAAGCTCTGCACTAGTTGTTAAACTGCTCTGAAATTCCTTTGTGTTAATTAGCTTGGGGGTTTTCTGATAACTTTAAAACCTGTGTTGGTTACATCTCTGGTAATCATTTTAAGTAGAGTTGCTTGCTACTGAGATTTGTCTGCATACATCAACTGGACATAAGCTGATTTAAGTATATTTCCTTCATTTTATTGTGGTTGTTATAACTTGGACTGATTTCTCAGATCTAGCTCTGTTGAAACTGTCTTGTGTGTGTGTCTGAAGCTCTGCACTAGTTGTTAAACTGCTCTGAAATTCCTTTAAGTGTTAATTAGCTTGGGGGTTTCTGATAACTTTAAAACCTGTGTTGGTTACATCTCTGGTAATCATTTTAAGTAGAGTTGCTTGCTACTGAGATTTGTCTGCATACATCAACTGGACATAAGCTGATTTAAGTACATTTCCTTCATTTTATTGTGGTTGTTATAACTTGGACTGATTTCTCAGATCTAGCTCTGTTGAAACTGTCTTGTGTGTGTGTCTGAAGCTCTGCACTAGTTGTTAAACTGCTCTGAAATTCCTTTAAGTGTTAATTAGCTTGGGGGGGGGGGTTCTGATAACTTTAAAACCTGTGTTGGTTGCATCTGTGGTAATCATTTTAAGTAGAGTTGCTTGCTACTGAGATTTGTCTGCATACATCAACTGGACATAAGCTGATTTAAGTATATTTCCTTCATTTTATTGTGGTTGTTATAACTTGGACTGATTTCTCAGATCTAGCTCTGTTGAAACTGTCTTCCCCACCCCCCCTCCCTGTTCTTGGAAGTAGTTTAAATTTGGTGGCTTTTGCAGTGCCCGCCCCACTGTAGATTTGATCTAGGACACTCCCCCAGTCCCTTCTCTTTACCGCATTCTGTCTAATAAACCCTTTCTGCACTTGCTTTTAGTTCTTTTTAATTTAATTACATTTTTTTCATACTGTGTGTGGACTAATATTGCTACATACTCAAGTGTGCCAGCTTGCACTGCATGTGAATTGTTTTATAGCATTTACTGTCTGTTTTTTTCCTTGTCGCTGTAAAAAAAAAAAAAAAAAAACTCTCGTTTTCCTGCCTTACTGAACTAGAGTAGTCCAGTTTCAGAGTTGCTGATCCCTGGGCTTTGTTTTTAGTTCCTGTTACTGATCCATTGCCTTATTAGGAAGGAGGAAGTTTTTGCTTACCAGTGGGAGTGGGAAGCACTGAGCGCCTTTTGTCCGATTTGGTGAAGTTTCAGCCAGAAACTAGTAGTCCATTGGTCGTTTGGGCCAATTCTAGCTCCTTTCAGCCCCTGCTATAAAACACGCTAACGCGTTTTACAGCTTGTACCAACTCAGCACAGATCCTCGTGGTGGCCTGCAGAGTGATCCAAGCAGCAGAGAGCTAAAAGAGTGACTTTCTACCAGATATAAGTATTTTTGTGGCTTTCCCACTGTTATTAAGCTAGCGACTGCATTTTAGCCTGTTTTACTGCTACTTTAAGTGATTTCTGCATTTTACACTGTTTATTGCACTTTAAGTTACTAATTGTTGCAAATTGTTTCTGTAGGCTACACACTAAAGTGCGCTAGCGATTTACAGCATTTATAGCATTTACTGTCTGTTTTTTCCTTGTCTCTGTAATAAAACAAAAAAAATCTCTTGTTTTCCGCCTTACTGAACTAGAGTAGTCCAGTTTCAGAGTTGCTGATCCCTGGGCTTTGTTTTAGTTCCTGTTACTGATCCATTGCCTTATTAGGAAGGAGGAAGTTTCTTTGCTTACCAGTGGGAGTGGGAAGCACTGAGCTGCCTTTTGTCTGATTTGGTGAAGTTTCAGCCAGAAACTAGTAGTCCATTGGTCGCTTTGGGCCAATTCCTAGCTCCCTTCAGCCCCTGCTATAAAACACGCTAAACGCTGTAAGCGATTTAGCGGAGTTACCACTGTTGCACACAAGAGCAGCGGTTAAACAAGGTTAACTATTTGGGCCATCTAAATTCCACTCTTCCAATTTTCCCTTAAAACTACCTTCCTCGAGCTGTACTGCTGATCTAACCAGCATATCCTATAACTGAAAAGTTCATCTCTACTTGATTCCCAAGTAGACTATTCTCTATCTGTAAAGCCTAGCACTTACTCCTACAGTACTTGCACCTTGATAAAGCACTCTTATTATAGATAGTACCCCACCAGCCTAAAACCCACTTCCCCGAGTCCTTTGAAAGTCTCTTTATCTACTACTTCTAGTATGTCGAGGATCAGTTGCTAGTGTCCTCTCCAGCTCAACTGGTGAACCTGGGAATATTGAGGCAATGTTACAACTGCCTCATGTACACAGACAATCCTCTCCTTCTCCCACAAAACACAAATACATGCGAGAGATGCAACTATACGGCCAAACTGGAGGCTGAGCTCTCTCAACATAGGACTGGCAAGACCAGACAGGAGGAGAAGGTAACCACACACAATACATACCCAGTCACACATGGTACCATCACAACTTCAAATCATACACATACTCACACAAAGACATACTCAGAGGCTCTGATCAAAAATTTACCAAAACAGCAGAGGCCACCAAAGCAGACACCCAAACAACTACCACCTCACGACCCAACACATGCAACACATAGACCACACAGAGTGTCAAACAGTCACAGCCCTTAAGGCTAAACAAAATGCCAGACACACTTGTCATTGGTGATTCCATAGTCAGACACACTGGCGTCCGCTCACCAGACTGAGTAAAGAGAAGGTCACAGTAAGCTGCCTGTCGGGCGCTAGAATCCGCCACATAACGCAAGCACTCAGGTCTCTCAACAGCAGGTACAAGTACGACTCAGTCATCCACGCTGGTGTCAACGACCTGAGACGTACCTCCTTGGACTACATGAAAAGGGACATCGAGGAGCTCTCTGATTATGTAGCCCAGGCAGGTATGACCCTGACCTTGAGCAGTATCCTACCTTCACCTAGAATGATGCCACAATACAGTGATAAGATGATCAGCTTTAATAATTGGCTTAAATTCTGGTGTCATTCAAAGGGGATCCAATGTCTGTCTGCCTGGGATGACATGCTGGACAAGCCACGCTGCTTTGCAAGGGCGGCTTGCACCTGTCACCCTGGGCTTCGGATATTGGCAAAGGCTCTTGCCACCCCATAGTGCCTTTTTAGGCAAGGCTCAAATTCTAAACCTACCACCCTAGAACACCAAAAAGGAAAAAACTAAGGGTAATGCTGCTCAATGCCAGAAGTCTCAATCTCAAGATGCACGCACTCGAGGCCCTTCTCAATATGGAGAACATCGATGTCTGTGCTGTGACAGAAACCTGGTTCAAGGCTCCTGAGAGCACCCCAGCACTAACAGGTTTCACCTCATATCATGCGTTCCGGCCCCAAAATCCGGACAACACCAAGAAAGGAGGGGGTGTCCATATTCATAAAGGACACCCACACCTCAAGGTTGGTGGCAACGCATGATGCATCGGAGACCATCCAGGTGCAATTAACCATAGGCAAGACTGCTCTGCAATTTGTAGCATGTTACAGGCCACCCTCTCAAACTCAGGAACCTCACATGGCCTTCCTGAAAACATTGGAGGGATAAATGTATCTCCAAACACCATCATACTAGGTGACTTCAACTACCCTAATATAGACTGGGAACACTACTCAAGCCCGAACACTCTAACCCAAAGATTCCTGGAGTTCATAAACTCAAATGCCATGGAACAACTAGTCACCATCCCCACAAGAGGAGAAAACATACTTGATCTCATCATCACGAACATGGGATCAAAATGTTCAACACCGAAGTATACCCTCACTGGTGAGATCAGATCATAAACTAATCTCGCTGGAGGTCCTCATCCCGCCCCACCTGAAACAAAAAGACCACAGTGAAAAACTTCTCAAAAGCCGATTTCACACTTCTAAAACTAGTGTGGTCTCCTTTAAGGCCCCTGAGCCAGTGGTAAACATTACTCAAACCGCTGAATCACTTACAAATGCCTTCTACCAGCACCTACAGGACTGCATGGATCAGGCAATCCCAAACAAAACTAAGACTCTCTGTACCAAAGGCAAGCGTCCAGTCTGGTGGACCCCAGCCATAAACAAGCTCTACAACAAAAGGAGGAAGCTACTACAAGATAGAGCAAAATCCTTGAAAGGTAAGACACCTTTGATCATTATAAGTAAAAAACTAAGAGCTCTCATAAAATCATCCAAGGCAAATTTTGAGAGAAAAATCGCCAAGGACTCTAAAGAGAATCATAAGGCCTTCTTTAGCTATGTTAGAAACCTAGGAGGAAACTCCCAGATATGCTCAGAATTAGTTCAAAATGATGTGAAAATTACTGAACCTAGACACATTGCCAACATACTGGCTGACAGGTTCAGTGCAAACTTCTCCCCCCCCCCCCAAAAGGAGAGATATCTATTCCAGAGGATTGTAGCCCCCCAAACATCTCCAACGCCCAGGTGAGAACTGCCCTCACTAAGGCAAAACACAGCATCCATGGGACGGATGGTGTCCCGGCTGTGTGCTTAATGAAGTCAAAGAGGAATTAAAGCCACAGTTAGGACAGCTGTTTAATCTTAGGCTCAGCTCAGGATACATGCCCAAGGAGTGGCGCCGGCGACTGTGGTCCCACTTCATAAGGCGGTGCCTCCACAGACCCTGGAAATTACCGGCCCATTAGCTTGACAAGCCTTATCTGCAAAGCCATGGAGAGGATCATAATGGAAATCATAAATAAAGACATAGGGAACTTGCAGACTTTGGATCCAACTCAGTTTGGCTTTGTCAAAGGCAGATCCTGCCTCTTAAACTTGGTTGACTTTTTGAGACAGTCACCAAGGCCATTGATGAGGAAAGGCAGTCCATACAGCCTACCTCGACCTGGCAAAGGCCTTGACACAATACCCCACTCAGGTATCATCGAAAAACTCATCAGCTTGAATGTAAACCCATACATCACAAGATGGGTTGCAAACTGGCTAAGTGACAGAACCCACAGGGTCAGAGTTGCTGGAGCCATGTCAGACTCAAAGCCTGTCACAAGTGGTGTCCCACAGGGCTCAGTCCTGGGTCCACTCTTGTTCGGCATCTACTTTTCTGAAGTACAAGCAAACACAGGAGGGTTATGGCTGACAAAGTTTGCAGATGACTACAAACTGGCGCCATAGTCGAAAACACATCTGACACAGATATCCTCCAGAAGGGCCTCACAGAAACGGATAACTGGTGCCAGAGCCATGGCCTGAAGTTAAACGCCAAAAATGCATAGTCATACCCTTCGGGAAAAACAAGGTTACCCCTAGCTACCATATAGGTGGCAATCCACTGAGCACAGAAAAAGTCATCAGAGATCTGGGGACCCAGGTTGACAGTAGCCTTTCGCTTGTCCCTCATTCTTGCTAAAGTAGTTAGGAAAACCTTCTATATCACCCACCTGATCATGAAGGGATTCACATCTAGATCAAGGGAGGTCATCGTCCCCTGTACTCATCACTTATTAGACCTATGATTGAGTACAATGCCCGTTCGAATGTATCTGACCAGACACCTGCTGCAGCTTGAAAGGCCCCAAAAGTTCCTCACCAAAAGGATAAAGGGTCTCAAAAATATGTCTTATGCTGCCCGACTGAAAGAACTCCAGCTCTATTCAGTCTCATACCGCTTGCTCAGAGGTGACCTGTGCCTGACATATAAGGCCATGTCAAACCCAGATTTGATGAATATGCTTCACCTCAAAAAATCTAGATCCCTCAGAACCACAAGGGCGGGAGACTTAATCCTTGACACGGTTATAAATAGAACGTGCTGGAGGGACATATTCATCACCCAGAGACTCCCTATGCTGTGGAACAAAGTCCCGGTACATGTGAGGCAGAGCACCTCTCTGGCCTTGTTCAAGAGGAATCTTGACCAATGGATGGGAGATTGCAGATATACCCCAGGGATTACTTCAGTGTCACTGCTTGACAGAGGCACAGCAAAATGATAGGCATAGTTTTTATTCAAACTAAAGGGGTGGCGAAAGCCACATAACTATGGGCTAGGCTTATAAATGCCCTTGGGCAGATAGCCTAGTATGAACCTATGAACCTAAGAAAGGACAAAGCCTGTAGACAAATTCTGGACCTGTCTATTCTAAATACTTTTCTGGGCGTTCCAAAATTCAAAATGTTGACTCTGCAGCAGCTTCTGCCCATGCTGGGCAAGAAGGCTTGGCTTGTAACTTTGGACCTCAGAGGCATACCTGCATGTCCCAATCAGACAATCTTGCAGAAGATACCTCAGATTCATAGTTGGCTCAATGCACTACCAATTCTCTGCACTGCCTTTTGGCTTATCTACTGCACTCAGGGTCTTAACAAAATGCCTGGCACCAGTAATTGCATTTTGCAGACAGAGGAATTCAAATATATCCCTACTTGGACGACTGCCTTATTCAAGCAGAGACCAAAGGCATTCTACTAAAGCTTCTGGCATTTGTAAAAAGATTTCTAATTTGCCTAGGGTACACAGTAAACGAGAAGAAATCAAAACTAGTACCCTCTCAAGAGATAATATTCCTGGGTGCAAGCTTAAATACAACTGCCCAGATGGCTTCTCATGCCAAACAAAGGTAACTGACTTCTTACTTCGAAAGCATGGCAACAAAGACCCAGTTGTCTGCAAGAAAAATTCTGCAGGCTCTGGGCTACATGGCATCCTGCATTCTACTAATTCCATATGCAAAACTGCATATGAGGAAACTGCAATGGTATCTAAAAAGTGTTTGGACTCAACATTGCCACAGCCTGGAAATATTAATTACTCTCATTCCCTGCCTGCAACAGGAGTTTCGATGGTGGGCACAGGCTTGTCACCACAACAAGGGACAGCCATTCACTTTACCCACAGCCAGGCAGACACTAACAGATTTTATTTATTTTATTTAAATAAATAAAATAAATAAACAACTGCTGATTAAGACTGACAATACTACAGTCATGTGGTACATAAACAAGGAGGCACACATTCCTATCCCCCCTGCAGACAAGCCATGACTTTGTGGAACACAGCATTGACTTATCAAGTACACCTGCAAGCACAATTCCTGCCAGAAAAGACAAATACTTTGGCTGACGAACTTAGCATAAATCTCATGGATCCTCACGAGTGGAAACTAGATCCACAACTCTTCAGCATGATAACAGGGAAATGGGGATTCCCAGACATAGATCTATTTGCCTCCCCTCACAACTGCCAGCTACAGAGATTCTGCAGTCGGACTTATCACAAACAAGCATGGAAAGTAAACAATCAGATCCTGCACACCCAACTCAGAACCCTAAATCTGGCTGCATGGCGGATAATGTAACCATTCAGAACACACTTCTGTCTAAAGCAGTTATGGATGTTATTTTGTAGGCCAGGAGGCCCAGCACCAGAAAATCTTATGCAGAAAAAATGGAAGAGATTCTGTGCTTGGAACCAGGCACAAGGAATTGACACGCTTGTACCAAATGTTCCTTTCTGATTTTACAATACCTAACTGAGATGCTGGACAAAGGCCTATCCTCCTCATCAATTAAGATCCATGCCTCTGCCATTTCAGCTCATTACAATATGAACCCAGCTATTTTTTCTCATCCACTGCTAAGGCAGTATCTCAGAGGGGCCAAAAACATAAGACCTCCAAGGAGAGCTCCAATACCTGCATGGGACCTCAATTTTGTCTTAGAAAAACTCACACTGCCTCCTTTTGAGCCAGCCAATACAGCTGAGATAAAATACTTATGGAAAACAGCTCTTCTGGCAATAACTTCAGCAAGAAGAGTTACAGGCACTAATGGCTGTGGAACCTTCATTATTTTCCATCTGGACAGGGTTTCTAAAAGGACAAACCCAACATTTATGCCTAAGGTAGTGTCCAGTGTGGCTCTTAACCAAACATACATTTGCCTACCTTTTATCCAAACCTGCAGAATAAGGGGGAGAGACTTCTGCATTCTTTGGACAAACACAGACAGCTACGCTTTACTTCGACAAAACTAAAGCTTTCAGAAAGACTAAGCAACTCTTAGTGGCATATGCTGCAGGATCACAAGGAAAAGCTATTTCAAAGCAGACTATTTCAAAATGGATAGGCCACTGCATTCGTTTCTGCTATTCACAACATGGCAAATCAGTGCCTAAGGGCATTAGGCCACATTCTACCAGAGCAGCAGCCTTCCTTAGAGGAGTACCAACCAAGGACATTTTGGAGGCTGCAACCTGGACTTCTGTGCACACTTTTACAAAGCACTACCACTTACTTCTTTACTCTAAATCCAGAGCAGACTTTGCCACTGCAGTTCTGCAGGGCCTCATAATTCTGTTTAGGCCCAGCCACCCAACCTCAAGTGTGGGATTCAACCCAAGTGTAATGACTGCAACAGTGAAACACGATGAACATAGTACAGTTGTGTACCTACCATGACTGTAGATGTTAGTGTATTCACTGTTGCAGTCCAGGTTACCCTCCCACCATACCCCTTTCATTGCTTTGACTTAACTGTACTTCTCTATTCTATACAACCTATGTGGTGTATTTGCTTGTTGATGAAGGTTATGTGCATGCTTTTTTATAATCAGGATTTTTTAGCCTACCTTTTTTGGGCACCTGACATCTGGGACAAGAAAAACTGAAGAAAATGGCGTCTGCTGCATCTTTTATACCCCTAGCGCACTGACGTCCCGGAAGAGACGACAGCAACCGTCGCCGGACCAGGACTTTGGAATTCAGGCCGACTGCAGGTAGCCTGCCAGCAGGATAACCCAAGTGTAATGACTGCAACAGTGAATACACTCGAGCATCTACACTTATGGTAGGTACACAACTGTACTTTTTGTCTGCAGTTTCTTCCGGAGAGGAAAAATTTGCTTTAAATTTTGTTCAAGTCACTAATCGTTGTGTACAGTGTGTATGATTCTACTGATACTTAAAGGGCTATGGCCACTGGTTCTGTTTTGAGAAGGTTTGCATGACTACATTCTGAGAATCTCCCAGATGATGAAAATGGGATTTTAAATTCTCTCTTTGGATAGAGTTTAAACTTTGGGCCCTGTGCTGCAGAGGTGACTAAAAAGTATGATGAAAGGGGTAAGCTGAAACGGGTAATTTTTCAGCACTCCTCATCCAATATTTTTTTTTTTCAAATATAATTTTTATTGCATTTCACTTCTATTTAAATAGAAGAAAAGATTGACACACAAAATATACATACAAGCTACTTGGAATATCAAGTTTTAGTCAAGCAAATACGATATACATAACATAAATAATCAATGTTAGGGTAACAATTATGCAGAATTGTCTAATAATCAAGCTGCTCTTAATGAGCTGTAAAACAGACATTTACATAAAGATAGTATACAACATATTGAAAATGTTACATTAAAACATTGCAACCAGATATTCTAGTCTACCTAAATAAACTTTGTCTTGCACTGTGTACAATATATACATTGATGTCACCTTAATGTTCATCTTATATGTGTTTGCCATGACATCTACACTGTTATTATGGGTATTTCTATAATAATTGCCTTTAGTTTCCCTTAATTATGTAAAATAATATTGATGGTGAAGTCCCTTGGTCATAAATCAATTTTATCCTAGGATTTCTAAAAGCGTTTTTTAATGTGTCTGATGGTAAGATAGTTTTTTTTTTGGTTTCTTGTAATTAATTTGCTGGCTGATAAGTATTTTATAGCCATTCCTTTAAATTCTTCCCATGTGATTTTACTTCTGTCTAACCAGTTTTGGGCTATAGGATTTGATCTTTGCACACAATGTGACTATGATGTGTTTATTTTTGTATGAGAAATTATTAGGGAATATATGTAAATTTGCCATTTCCTATGACAGGGTAGGTGTGGTGTATCCCTTTTTGTCTAACTTGGTTCTTAGTGAACACCACAGCTTGTAAACAGTTTTACAGCTCCAAAAAATATGAAGGGTGTCAGCAACAGTGTTTTGGCATATTGTACAATAAGGGGAGTGGGAGGGATTAATTTTGCTAAGAAAAAGTGGTGTGTGATAAGCATTGATGTTAAGTTGTCTCTCTCGCCTTCATTCTTGCTGGTTGGGTTTGGAGCCGATCTTCGGCTCCGACTCGGCCATTTTCTAAAGCTCGAGAGCTATTTTCTGTCTCGAAGCCTCCCTATATCCCACAATGCCTGGCGCTAGATCCCCAGATCTCGTTTGCCGCTTTAGCTACTAGGTTGCGCTTTACTATCTCAGGTCGTATTTAACTTTTTTTGTGATACTTAGTTGTTAAAATTTAGCATATTTTTAAAGCTTTTTTAGTAGTGTATTACTGTTAGATTAGTTAGTACCCTCTATCTTTAATCCCTGTGTTTTCTTCCTTTTAGGAAACTCGTTTTTTCTTAGAGAGTTTCTCCCCTCCCCCCCATCTCACTTAAAGTAGCCGTTTTAATTAGAGGCTAGCCCCTTCCCTTTTATAAACCCTTTTTCCAGTAGGAAGTAGTGTTTAGCCTTTGTAGTTTATTTTTTCTAGTATTGTTACTTACTTTAAATTTTTGTGTGAAGGTGTGGGACTAGTGTATGTGAGTGTATTTGTTTCTTTACACTAGTCTAGTGTACTTCTGTTGATATCCCTTTTTCTTGAGCATGTCAAAGGATACCAAGGTATCAGGGTTCAAGAAGTGTGACTCGTGCTGTCAGAAAATGTCTCCGACAGACGGTCACACTTCTTGCGTTTATTGTTTGGGCGCCCTACACCTGCAGGACTCTTGCTGGGTATGTCATGCCTTTAGTCAGAGAGTCCTGCAGGAGCGTAGGAACAAGTTGATTCTTAGAGGGTTACTAAAACCCGAAGGCTCTCCGGCGAAGCCTCAGTCAGCTAAAACCCCAAAGCCCACCAAGCCGTCTGCTCCCAGTATGGAGCCATCACCAGGTGGAGGGTCTGCTTCCATTTCGGTTCCGGCTGGAACCGTAGTATCTGAATCTCGCTCGGCTCCGACCTTGGTGTCAGAACCGTCAGGGAGCCGTAAGCGATCTAGGTCTCCATCCCTAGAGTCTATTCGCTCTGCTCCGGGGTTGCCTTTACCACAAGAACGGAGCCATCGGTCCCACTCTTCTCTGTCCTCGAGGCTATCCGATCATGACTTGGAGAGGGTGGTTAGTAGACTCCTCAAATCGCAGGCTCTGGCTAAAATGTTAACTAGCCCTCCTCATCAGGCTGTGGCTCTTCCTGTTTCTGAAGTAGTTCCTCCTCCGACGACTCCTGTCAGTTCGGAGCCGGAGTTTATTGGGGCTCTGATCTTGGAAACAGTGCAGATGCTTCCCCTTTCGGCTCCGTTGTCTTCTCCGATTTCTTCAATGGTTCTGCCCTTGGAGGGATCTGGGTGCCGAGACTCCCTCGTCTCCGAGGGGGTGAGTAGCATCAGACCCTTGTCTGACCCCGCTCTCCCTCTCGGAGCCTCGGCGCAGGTAAGCTTGGCTCCTACATCGGCCTTGGAGCCGTCCCTTTCGGTGCCGGGGAGGATTCCCGTCTTTTCGGAGCGGGGACCCTCTTCTCTGCCAGACAGGGGCGCCTTCGAGGTCATGAGGAGCGTGCTGACTTCTGAGTCTGCACCTCAATCTGCCCCTTCGGCTCCTCCTCCCAGGGTGCCTGCTTCGGTCTCTGCCCCTCCTCCAGACCCCAAGCGAGTGGATCAAATGCTCCAGGTCACCCCACTGGGTGTATCTTCCTCTTCCGAGGCCTCCCCTGAAATTTCAGATGAGCCCCCTCGAAAGAGGAAATGTAAGAGGAAACATGTTGACTCCCCCGAGTCTGTCACGTCAGATACCGACTTGGAGGATTCGGAAGGGAACCCAAGATCCCCCTCTAAAGATGTCTCTTTCTCAGACATCCTTGAGATCCTTAGGCAGAGGGGGAACTGGACTGCCATTAACCTTTTTGAGGACAAGTCTGTATTCCTGGACGCGTTTGGTTCTCGCCCCTCTACCTCCTGGGTGTCTCCGCCTTTCGATCCATTGATGGAAGTAGTGGCTCGGAAGGCGTGGTCAGCCCCGGACACACTGGAACCAACTCCCCACAGGCCCACTAAGTTTATTACGGCCCCTCAAGATAAACAGTTTTTGACAAAGGGTGTCCCCGTTGATGCCATGGTGGTAGCAGCGGCCACAAAAAAGGAGTTGGCTGACACTTCTGTACCTGTCCATCCCCCTAATAAAGATTCTAGGACGATGGACAGATACGGGAAGTGGATGTTTTCTTCAGTGACCTTCTCCATGCGGTCGTTGAATTACTTGTGCCACTTCCCCCGTCTCCAGAGGGATCTCCTCAGGGAGCTAGGAGATACCCTTCAAGATCAATCAGCTGCGGAGGCTCAAGACAAGATCAACTCCCAGCTGGCGACTCTTAATTCAGTCGTCAACTCCTCCATGCGTCTCATTTCGTATGCGGCTGATGGGGCGAGTAGGGCCACAGGCACAGGTCAGGTGTGGATTTGAGAAGACATGCCTGGATGCGGTTATGTAACTTTGCTGATCCCTTCAGGCATCTTTCACCAATACCCCTTTCAATGGTTCGGCTTTGCTTGGGCCACAAATGAAAGATGCCCTTACCAGGTGTGAGCAGGAAGGCAAGACTCTCTCTGCCGTGGTAGTCCGTTTTTCCACTCCCTCTAGACCATACCCTAAAGGTCAGAAGAGTGGAAAGATGTGGTTCCGGAAACCCCAGGGAGCCGTGCCTGACACACGTGGTGAGTTTCCCTCCAGTGGCAGAGGAGGGAACAACAATAGATGCCGCCTGCGGAGTCGAGGGGGTCCATAGAATCAGGGCAGTAGAGAATCTTTCTCTGACAAGCCCTTCCAGCACCCCTGAGGGGCTGCCCACCTTCGGAGGCAGTCGGGGGAAGATTGTCTCTGTACCCAGAAGCCTGGCGTCTCATCACACGAGACAGATGGGTACGGTCTATCATATCCAGAGATTACAAAATCCCTTTTGTCCACACCCCCTTAAAAGTAAACAAGCCCATCCCAGATGTTCCACCCGGTCAAAGAGAACAGGCAGTACAAAAAATTTCAAAACTGCTAAAAAAAACGGGCCATCCAACAAGTCCCAGCAGACCAGCAAGGATCCGGAATTTACTCAAAGTTCTTTTTGGTACCAAAATGACAGGGGACTGGAGACCCATTTTGGATCTCAGCAGACTAAACAAGTCTGTTCAAAGAACTAAGTTCTGGATGGTCACACTTCAGTCCATTCTACCCTTTTTGGGTCAGGACAATTGGATGTGCTCCATAGATCTTCAGGATGCGTACTACCGTATCAAAATGGACAGGCGATGTTCATCGTGTTTCACTGTTGCAGTCATCACTGTAGGGTTCTTCCTGTCGGCAGGCAGCCCTTGGTCGGCCAGAATCCCAAAGTCTGGGTCCGGCGTCGGCTGTGTACTCACCCTCCCTGACGTCAGAGCGCCAGGGGTACAAAGCTCCCAGCCGACGCCATGTTCTCCAGTCTTTCTTGCCGCATTTTGGAAGCAGTTCGCAAGTGCCGGTCGGCTGACTCCTGTTATTTTTGGTGCTTCATACCGAAGACATTCTTCTTTTCAAAGCTAAGTACCCCGTTGGGGAAACTTTTTTCTTGCTCCAGACCGATGTCAGAAAAAGTTAATAATTGTATTTCATGTGGGAAGCAAATACCTCATAAGGATTTTCACTCTTACTATATTCCTTGTCTAGGCCCTGACCACGACGTAGCTAGTTGTCGGTTTTGTGCTAGATTTAATCAACGTACTATTAAACGGAGATACGATTTTGCCTTTCATTACTTTGGGAGGCGATTTAATTATAACATGTCGTCGGACACGCTTCCGACTACCGGAGTTCATAAAAGGCGCAAGGATAAGGATAGGCCTCCGAGGTCCAAATCAGACAGTTTACAATCAGAGCCAGCTGCTGGTTCGGCCGTCGTCAGTGAGGTGCTTTCGCAGCCCCTGTCTGCCATTACAGAACTGCTTGCTGAAATGGACTCCCACAAGGAGCCAACTAGGCCTTAGAATACTCCATGTGCAGGACTTTCGGATAATGCTCCCTTGGATGGGTCCGGAGCCGCTGTGCAGGTACTGGCTTCAGAGGGGGTTTTAGGCCTACGTAGCTTCAGGTAAAGACAAAGGCAAAGACTCCTCCTAAAACAGACTCAAGCCCAGGCCTCCTCTGATCTGGGACCTAAATCTCAAAAACAAATGCTTAAAATGGCGGAGGACTTGCTAACTATGATTAGGGGTTCACATCCCCCTCCTGACAAAAGGCCAAGACAAGATTTGGATTATGAATCCTCTGATCAGGCATCTATCTCTTCAGTGTCTTCCTCTGAACAGGATTATACTTTCCCTCCTTATGAGGATTCTGATGCTGAGGAATCCATTCCTTCAGCCTCTCCTCCTGAGGATTATTCTTTTGGGGAAACTTTACATGACATGAGGGAACATTTTCACTGGGAAGGGCAGGAGTACTCTGAATCTAAGAGAAGGCTTAGGGATTTCCTTCTTCCCCAGCACAGACCCCTGGCTATTCCTCCTATTTTGGATATTGTGGATGATGTCTTTTCTGAGTCTAATTTAACTCCTGACTCATTTCCTCCCACCCCTGTTAAGCGTGATAGATATTACAGAGTCCCTGACTCCCACCAGTTTCTTTATAAAAATCCTACTGCTGATCCAGAAACCATTTCTCATGGTCCTAAGGGTGTTAAGGTCGCCACTGCTATGAACCCTATTCCGTCAGATAAGGATTCTAGAGCTTTGGAGAGATGGGGCAAAAAAGTGTACACTTCTGCCACTTTATCTGTTAGGGATTTAAATTGTCAATTTCATATGTTGAAATATCAGCAATACCTTTTGTCTGTTATGAAACAAAAACTGGGTGCCATTTCTGCATGTGCAGACAATAAGGAATTACATGATTTGATGCATGCTACTGAGCAAGTGGGAAAACATACCTTACTCTGTGGTTTTGATGCTTTCGAGGCCTCTTGCAGGGCAGCTGCCACTGGCACGGTCATTAGAAGGCATGATTGGTTAAAGGAACAAAATTTGCCTGATCAAGTGAAAGCGAAGTTACTGGATGCTCCTGTTCAACATAAAGTTTTGTTTGGGTCTAAGGCTGAAGAGGTTATAAAGAAAATGGAGGATAAGGCAAAATCCATGCAAACTGTTAGGATTTCTTACAAGTTCAGCCTCCTAGATTTAGCAGAAATTGGCCAGCTAAAAATTGGTCCTTTCCCAGCTTGGACAGGCCTCAGAGGGTAGATATAGGTGCCCCAGAGGGAGGGCCCAAGCACAGACCTCTTATAGACCTAGACAGTGGAATGCTTCCACCCCCAGGGGTGGAAAAGATAGGTCTCAACCTTACATGAAACAGGGTCAATGACTCCCCCTGCATGGCTCAGGAACCTCTCTCCTGGAAGCTCCTCTGGGAGGTAGACTTTCTCTTTTTTACTGAAATTGGACTTGCATAACCCAAGACAAGTGGGTTCTGGATGTAGTTTTAAGAGGTTACAAATTCCACTTTCACACCTTACCAAAACCAAAGGATGGCCAGACCTACCAAAAACTCGATGGGCAGAGGCATTAAAACAGGTGAGGTCCCTCATGGCTATGAGAGCCATAGAACTGGTTCCAAATTCAGAGACGGGACAAGGCTTTTATTCGACTCTTTCTAGTTCCCAGAAAGCAAAATACTTGGAGACCCATCCTGGATCTGTCAGTCTTGAACACTTTCCTGGATATACCAAAGTTCAAGATGCTTACTCTGCAGCAGCTCCTCCCAATGTTGAGCAGAAATGCATGGATGGTGACATTGGATTTAAAGGAGGCTTACCTACACATTCCTATCAGACAGGAGTGCAGAAGATACCTCAGGTTCAAGGCAGGCTTGAAACATTACCAATTCTCTGTGCTGCCCTTTGGCTTGTCTACTGCGCCCAGGGTCTTTACGTGCCTGGTACCAGTAGTAGCTTATTGCAGACTCAAGGGAATCCAAATTTACCCTTATCTGGACGACTGCCTTATTCAAGCAGACAGCAAGGACATTTTACTCCAGCACCTGGAATTTGTTCAGAATATACTCAAGTACCTGGGATTCACTGTGAACGTAAAAAAGTCAAATTTGACACCCACTCAACAGATAACTTTCCTGGGTGCTCTTTTAGACACAGCAACCCAGATGGCATTCCTGACATCAGAAAAACAACTACAGCTGGCTTCAACTTTCAAAAGCCTGGCGTTAATGTCTCTGCTAACTGCAAGGAAATTCCTGCAGGCTTTGGGTTACATGGCTTCCTGCATCCTACTCATACCATATGCAGGACTGCATATGAGGAAGATACAATGGTACCTAAAAAGCGTATGGTCCCAGCATTGTCACAGTCTGGAAACAATGATTGCTGTCTTGCCTTGCCTGCAAAAGGAATTCCATTGGTGGGCCATGGCATGTCTTCAAAACAAAGGGAAAGCCTTCAGTCTACCTCCAGCCTACCAAGTGATAACCACGGACGCCTCGGATTATGCATGGGGAGCCCACTTGCAGGGGAAAGGCCTGCAAGGTTTTTGGACAGAGGATCAGAAGCATGTACATATCAATTTAAAAGAGATGTTAACTGTGCAGAATGCCCTCTTGGCTTTCAGGGATCTTTTACAGCCAGGGCAGTTACTGATATGGACAGACAACACCACAGTTATGTGGTACATAAGCAAGGGGGTTCACACTCCTACCCCCTTTGCAGACTAGCCATGACTCTATGGAACACAGTACTAGCTTGCAAAGTGGACCTACAAGCTCAATTCCTGCCAGGGAAACAAAACACTCTGGCAGACAGCCTGAGCAGGAACCTGTCAGACCCACACCAGTGGATGCTGGACTCCCAAATATTCAAGATGATTACAGAAGCCTGGGGCTGCCCGGACATAGATCTATTTGCATCTCCCCACAACTACCAGTTACAGACTTTTTGCACAAGGACATATCACAAGCTAGCATGGAAAGTGGATGCTCTCTTTCAGTTGGAGGAACCTCTCTGGGTATGCCTTTCCACCACTGCCTCTTCTACCAAGGGTGTTATTAAAAATAAAACAGGACAAACCAAAGCTGATCTTACTAGCCCAGAATTGTCCTCGACAATTTTGGTACTCAACACTGATAAATCTATCCCAGGAACCTCCTTGGATTCTACCTCAGATTCCAAATCTTTTGTCTCAACATCAGGGCCAGGTCCTGCTCTCTCATATCAAAACTCGCAGCCTGGCGTATTCAGGGCCTATGATTAATCCTACCCTTTCCAAACAGGTCATGGATGTTATCTTAGAAGCTAGACGGCCTAGCTCTAGGAAATCTTATGAAGGTAAATGGAAGAGATTTTGCACCTGGATGCATGCTCAGGAATCAGATCCTCACATTCCAAATATTCCATTGATTTTACATTACCTTACAGATATGTTGCATAAGGGTTTATCTTTTTCCTCAATAAAAATACATACCTCAGCTATCTCTGCACATTATAATACAGATCCTCCAATTTTTTCACATCCACTTCTGAAACAATATCTCAGAGGAGCAAAGAATTTAAGGCCCCCTAGGACACCACCCATTCCTGCCTGGGACCTCATTTATGTCCTGGAAAAACTTACTCTGCCTCCTTTTGAGCCTGCTGCCACATCTGATATAAAGTATTTATCATGGAAGACTGTTATCCTACTGGCTTTAACTTCAGCCAGGAGAGTCTCTGAGTTACAAGCGCTCATGGCTGTGGAACCTTACATTATTTTTCATCAAGACAGGGTTTCTTTGAGGACTAACCCTACTTTCATGCCTAAAGTGGTTTCTAAAGTGGCTTTAAACCAAACTATTCACCTGACAACTTTTTTCCCTAATCCACAAAATAAGGGGGAGAGGATCTTGCATTCTTTGGACGTGCACAGGCATCTTCGCTTTTACCTGGACAGAACCAAGGATATCAGGGAAACAGAACAACTGTTTCTTATGCAGCGAATTCCCAAGGCAAAGCTATTTCAAAACAGACCATTTCTAAATGGATTGCTTATAGAATCAGATTTTGTTACTCTCATCATGGAAAGCAAATCCCAGGAAAAATTAGGACTCGCTCTACCAGAGCTGCTGCCACTTCAGCTGCCTTTCTCAGGGGAGTACCTACCAACGATATTTTGGAAGCTGCAACTTCGAGTTCAGTGCATACTTTCTCTAAGCACTATAATCTCCCCCTTTAATCTAAGTCTAGGGCAGGCTTTGCTTCTGCAGTCTTGCAAGGCCTTCTAGCCGCCCCTTCTACTCAATAACCACCAGCCTTTTTCTCAGCTTTGGGATTCTACCCTACAGTGATGACTGCAACAGTGAAACACGAACATAGTACAGTTGTGTACACTTACCTTAAATGTAGATGTTCAAGTGTCTTCACTGTTGCAGTCTGGGTTACCCACCCTCCTGTCCCCTCTTATACTTTTATTGGTGTGATTCCCTACTTCACCTGTATTTGCTACAGGGTATGGAGTTTGTTGTATGTTACATTTTTGTTTTATTTTTAGCCTTCATTTTTGGGCACCTGACATCTGGGGCAAAAAAAACTGGAGAACATGGCGTCAGCTGGGAGCTTTGTACCCCTGGTGCTCTGACGTCAGGGAGAGTGAGTACACAGCCGACGCCGGACCCAGACTTTGGGATTCTGGCCGACTGAGGACTGCCTGCCGGCAGGAAGAACCCTACAGTGATGACTGCAACAGTGAAGACACTCGAACATCTACATTTATGGTAAGTGTACACAACTGTACTTTCCAGAAGGTTTCTCCACTTCCGGCTGGGAGCCAGTCATTACCAGTTCAGAGCCCTGCCCTTTGGTCTCACCACAGCCCCCAGGGTGTTCACCAAATGTATGGCAGTGGTTGCCGCTCACCTGAGACGGCAAGGATTCCAGGTGTTTCCATATCTAGACGACTGGCTCCTTACTGCTACCACCAGACATCAATTGCTGAGAGCCAGGGATTATACCATCCAAACATGCTCCAACCTAGGTATCTCAATAAATTTCGAAAAGTCTGCATTGTCGCCTTGTCAGTCTTAAACCTTTATAGGCGCAAGATTAAATACGAAAGATCTGTCCGCAAGACTTCCAATAGACAGAGTGGCAGACATTCGCCGACACGTACAGGTATTATTAGGATGCAGAAAGATTCAGGCCAGATTCGTCCTAAAAACCTGGGGTCTCAAGGCAGCAACGATCATATTAGTTCCCCTGGCTCGCTTTCACATGAGGATTCTCCAGTGGATGCTTTTCACCCAATGGTCCTTTCAACAACTCCCTGTGTCTCACAAGATAATCACGCAGTCATGCAAAGACCACTTGACTTCGTGGATGGTCTCCCCATCAGTACCCCAGGGCAGACCATTTGTCCTTCTTCCTCCAGTTGCCACGGTGACCACGGATGCCTCCCTGATCAGGTGGGGGGGCATTTTCAGGGCAGGACTGTCCAGGGCACCTGGCAACCCCACGAGTACCACTTGCACATAAATGTCTTGGAGATGAGGGTGGTGCTTTTAGCGTTGCAAGCTCTTCAGAACTCTCTACCCACTGGGACATTGCAATTCAGACAGACAATGTCTGTAGTGTGGTACATATCCCTTATGTCGAGAAGCACTCAGACTATGGCAGTGGGCGATCTCCTCTCAATGGTTTCTGACAGCAACTCACATCCCTGGGAAGTCCAGTGTCATAGTGGACAGACTAAGCAGAGCTATTCTCATGCCTCACGAGTGATCTCTCAATCGGACAGTAGCGGACAAAATCTTCCGCAAATGGGGTCAGCCTTGCTGCGACCTTTTCGCAACTCCTCTCAACAGGAAGTGCGACAGTTTCTTCACTCTCTTCCCGGACACTCCCTCAGAGAAGCTCTAGTTCACGATTGGCCCCAGGGACTTCTGTATGCATTCCCACCCTTTCCCCTAATTCCCAAACTAATTCAGAAAGCTACCGTGCAGGGGTGCAGGATGATCCTTATTGCCCCCTACTGGCCTCGACAAATCTGGTTTCCGTTCCTGCATCGTTACCTTCTTGAGCAGCCTTGGAATCTGGACCCAGTTCCGGATGTCTTGATCCATCAGTCGGGTAGGCAACCCAACCAGCAAGAAAGAAGGCGAGAAGAAGACAACTAACATGGAACGTTATGGTAGGTAAATAACTTCTTATTACTGATCATAATTTGGGTATAAATTATTTTTTTTTAAGGGGAGTTAATTTCAAAGTTAGTTCAATAGCATAAGATTTTTGTTCATTAGTTATTTTATTTTTCTCTTCCCAAAATTTGGAATATAAAATTGCATTTTGATATCTAATTTTTATTAATCTATATGTATTTGATAACATTTTAGATCTCAACAGTCGCAGGTTAATAATTTGTTGATATACCTGCATGTCTTGGTTGTCTTTTTTGACATTCATAGTAATTCTGTTGATCAGGTATATTAATTGGTTGATTATGGTATTATAACTTTTATTTACTTCAAGTTTTTGTTTAATATTGTCAACTGAGAAACTTTTGATCTGGTATAGGTCCCATACAGTGATATTTTTTTGGATACTGATTCAGGTTTAATATAGTATTGTTTAATTTAATATTAGGATTAAGGTGTACTGGCTGTCCCAATACCAAAGTATCTTTAAGATTTAGGGAAGCTACCAGCTTTTGAAATATTACTGTGTTTCTTATTATGGGATTAACCTTAAAATGCTTTAAAGTCTTAGAATTTAGAAAGGGTACTGCTCTAGGGTTTAAATTGCATGTGATTAGATGATTGTAATATATTTTAATCCATAGTGGATACCATAGTTTGTTGGATGGTTCAAAATTTGCAGTTTGTATAATTCGACTAGCGTTTAGTATGTTGTAGTACGTTTGGAATTCAGGTAGGCCTAGGCCCCCTTTTTGTTTGGGTAATGTTAATTTAGTGTATTTTTTTCTTGTACTTTTTGTATGGCAAATAAACTTTCCTATTAGTGTTTCAAGTTTGGAGAAGTTTTTTGGTATATTTTGGTTAATAACTTAAAGTGAAACGATAGTCTTGGAAGAATATTCATTTTAATTATGGCCGCCTTAGCTAGTGGAGATAGATTGAGGTTTAACCATCTCTTAGTGTCTTCAGTGATGTTAGACCAGGTTTTACACAAGTTGTGTTTAGTCATGTCAGATTGGGGGTGAGTGAACATAATACCCAGATATCTGAAATTATAATTGACTTTAATTTCAGTTTCAGGGAAATAGAATTTCTTATGTCCTAGAGTATTCATAGGGAATATGATGGATTTATTTAGGGTTAATCGCATAATAAGATATTTTTGAGAATTTTTCAATGGAGTTTAGTTGTTGTCTTTTGGCTTTTCCCGGTTAGGGATCGCCACAGCGGAACTCCGGTCTGCTAATGATTGGCAGTAGATTTTTACATGCCAAGTTGCTAGCCCTTGACTCACAATCTTCAACGAAGGTACGCCCATTCACCAATGTCTTCACACAGAAGACGCTCTAGCTGAGAATCGAACAGGATAACGTCTTACTGTTAGGCGACAACGCTACCGCAGCACCATTTAGTATCTTATTCAAATCAGTATTAGGGAGTTCAAAATAAATGTTAATATAGTTAGCAAAAGCTGTGTACTTTATTGGGACTTTGGAAATATTCATAATATGGTGGTAAGTTCTTTGTGATATTTTAAGCAGCAGAGGTTCTATGTATGTATTGAACAGGTAAGGTGATAGTGGACATCCTTGCCTTGTACCGTTCACTATTTAAATAGGCTTTGATTGCTTTTTATGTATAGGTAGTGTTGTGGCATTTTTGTATAAAGCCCTAACCATGTTTATATAGCCCTTAGGAATACTAAAATGTCCTTCAAGGATGCATCTGCAGTCATAACATATGGGTTGTCCTGCCTCAGGCAGCCCTTCGGTCGGCCGGATTCTAAAGTCTGGGTCTGGCCTCGGCTGATGTCGCACTTTCCCCGACGTCAGAGCTTCTGGGGTATAAAGACATCAGCCGACGCCATTTTCCTCTGTCTTTCTTGCTGCGCGGTGCCCGAAGCAGAAGCTGTTCGCAAGTGCCGGTCGGTGAGATCCAGAGATTTCAGCTACCGAAGACTTTGAAAAAAGCTAAGTACCCCGTTGGGGACTCTTTCTTGCCTCAGCCGATGTCAGACAAAGTAAATAATTGTTTAACTTGTGGGAAACAAATACCTCATAAGGATTTCCATTCTTACTGCCTTCCTTGCTTAGGCCCAGACCACGACGTATCAGCTTGTTTAGCCTGTGCCTCCTTCAACCGACGGACTCTTAGACGTCGGTCGGAGTTTGCAGAAGAATTTTTCGGAACCGATTTTGCATATAAAATGCCGTTGGAGACTCCGACTACGCATATGGCCAAAAAACGCAGGGAAAAGGACCGACACTCGCGGCCCGCGGTTTTGGCTGAAACCACGGTTAGGCCTACTGCGAATGTCTCGGTTTCGGCTGAAACTGAGTCCTCGGTTCTTACTACGACCGAATCCATACCTCCGACAACCGAGGCCAGAGAGGCCCCGGCTGAGTCGGCTTCAGAAATCCCTACCGAAGCTAGCGCTCAAGAATTGTCCGACACCATTCCATTGGACATTTCTACACCTGCACGTGGGGCAGCTAGGCCCCCAGCTTCTATGTCTGTTAAGGCCTTCTCCAGGGCTAAAGCTGCCAAACTTTCAAAAGCTTTACCTGCCAAATCTACTTCACAGAGGCCTTCCTCAAGTTCTCAGATTCTCAGTCTTGCTGAGGACTTTATATCCTTAATTAGGGGTTCCCAACCTCACCCAGACAGGGCCTCCCAACCTCCACCTGACAAAAGGCCTAGGACTGAACCTTCTGAACCTCTCTCCTCTGGATTACTCCACGGATGGATCTGATTTGTCAGACCATCAGGAAGGGGCCTATTCACCTTATGAGGATTCAGATGCAGAAGACTCTATTCCTTCGGCCTCCCCTCCTGAAGAATTTTCCTTTGGGGAGACTTTGCACTCAATGAGGGAACACTTTCAATGGCAGGGTCAGGATTTTTCTGATTCTAGAAAACGATTAAGGACATTTTTACATTTGCCCCAGCATAGGCCCATAGCCATACCACCAGTGCTAACTGTAATTGATGATGTGTATAATGATGTCAGTTCTGCACCTGATTCTCTTCCCCCGGCCCCTGCCAAACCTGACAGATATTACAGGGTCCCAGATTCTCACTTCCACCTGTATAAAGCCCATGCTGCAGACCCGGAAACTATTTCTCAGGGCCCAAAAGGTGTTGCAGCTGCCACTGCCAAAAATCCCCTACCCTCTGAAAGAGAGTCTAGAGCATTAGAGAGATGGGGTAAAAAGGTTTATATATCTGCTACTCTTTCTGCCAGGGCATTAAACTGTCAATTCCATATGATACAGTACCAAGAATATTTGTTAGATCAGCTGAATAAAAAGCGTTCTCCTGAACCTTTAGACCGTAAATCCCTTCAGGATTTGGTACACAACTCTCAGCAGGTCAGTAATCATTTCTTAAAATGTGGCTATGATGCACTGGAGGCTTCATTTAGATCAGCTATGACTGGGGCAGTAATTCGTAGGCATGCCTGGCTAAAAGAGCAATCCTTGCCAGACCATGTCAAGGCTAAACTCCTAGATGCTCCAATGGAGAAACAAAGTTTATTTGGCTCCCCTGCACAGGAGATTCTAAAGAAAGTGGAAGAAAAAGCAAAATCTGTGCAAACAGTAAAGGAATTTCTGCAGGTCCAACCTCCGAGGTTCAGCAGAAACTGGCCTTCAAAGAATTGGTCCTTTCCAGACACCTCCACAGCACAGAGGGGCAGGAATAGACGCCCTAGAGGCAGAGGTCATTCAAAGGGTGCCTATAGGGGCCGTCAGTGGCAGCCTGCCAACCAGAGGAGTAGTGCCACAGCTGCAACTTACAACCACTACCACAGGACAGACACAATGACTTGACTCTGATTCCGCCTACCAGAGAACAACTGGAAGCTCCCTTGGGCGGAAAGCTGGCTTTATTCTCAAAAAACTGGCATTGCATTACAAAGGACACATGGACATTGCAAACAATAGACAAAGGATACAGGTTTCACTTCCACACTTTACCAAAAAGGAGCGGAATGCCAAACCTTCCACCAAACCAGAAGCCAGAGGCTTTAAGACAAATCAACAATTTACTTCAGATGAAAGCGATAAAAAGGGTACCATCTATGGAACAAGGCCAAGGATTTTACTCCAGACTATTCCTTGTACCAAGAAAAGAAAACCAATGGAGGCCTATTCTCGACTTGTCCGCACTGAACACACATCTCATTGTGCCAAAATTCAAAATGCTGACCCTACAGCAACTTCTTCCCATGTTGGACAAGGAGTCTTGGCTGGTGACTCTAAATCTCAAGGAGGCATACCTGCACGTCCCTATCCGACCAGATTGCAGAAGACACCTCAGATTTCTTGCAGGATCAGAGCATTATCAATTCTCAGCATTACCCTTTGGCTTATCTACTGCGCCCAGAGTATTCACGAAATGCCTGGCATCAGTAATTGCACATTGCAGACTTCAGGGAATTCAAATCTACCCATACCTGGACGACTGCCTAATACAAGCAGACAAAAAGACAAAATTGATAAAGGATTTTGCCTATGTCATATACCTGTTACAGGCCTTGGGATACACAGTCAACATCCAAAAGTCAAGACTAGTGCCATCCCAAAGGATAACCTTTTTGGGTGCGGATCTGGACACAATAACTCGGATGGCTTTTCTCACAGAAGAAAAACAAAAACAACTTCCAGATTACTTCATGACTTTGACAAGACAAGCTCAGCTTACTGCAAGGAAAGTCCTGCAGGCCCTGGGTTACATGGCATCCTGCATAATCTTGATCCCGCATGCCAGGCTGCATATGAGGAAATTACAATGGTACCTAAGGAATGTATGGTCTCAACACAGGCACAGTCTAGAAACCATGATACCAATCATTCCATGCCTTCAAAAGGAATTCCTGTGGTGGGCTCAGGCCTGCCAGTCCAACAGAGGTTTGCCTTTCAACAAACCAAAACCAAGACAGACCATCACCACGGACGCCTCAGACCTAGGATGGGGAGCACACATGGAGGACAAATGTATCCAAGGCCTATGGTCTCAAGGCCAGCTAAACTTGCACATAAACCAAAAGGAGATGCTGGCAGTGAAGCATGCAATCGAGGCATTCAAACCATTCCTCCAGCAAGGACATCTGCTGATAAGGACAGACAACACCACGGTCATGTGGTACATAAACAAACAGGGAGGCACGCATTCCTACCCTCTATGCCGGATGGCAGTGGATCTGTGGAACCTAGGCCTGAATCTCAATATCCAGCTGCAGGCCAAATTCATACCAGGAAAAGAGAATTCACTAGCAGACAGCTTAAGCAGAACTACCACGGATGCTCACGAATGGATGCTGCATCCAGACATCTTCAAACTCATAACAAAGAAATGGGGAATGCCAGAGATAGATCTGTTCGCCTCCCACTCAACCACCAACTGAAGAAATTCTGCTCAAGGACATACCACCCACAAGCCTGGAGGGTGGACTCTCTCTCTTTCAGCTGGAATGCCCTAACAGAGTATGCATTTCCACCTCTCCCATTGATGTACAAGGTTCTACTGAAGATCAGGGAGGAACAGCCAAAGGTGATACTAATAGCTCCGGACTGGCCAAGACAGCACTGGTATCCGCTACTGAGAAGCATGCCTCAGGCGAACTCATGGCCTCTACCCCTATGGCCTCTTCTTCTAACGCAGAACAATTTCAAGACCCTGCATCCAAACTTGAAAACACTGCAACTAACTGCCTGGAAAATTGCTTAAAACCAAACCAAACTGTCTTATCTCAGGGGGTCAAGGACATTATCCTGGAGGCTCGCAGACCCTCCACAAGGAAGACATACTCGGCTAAATGGAAGAGATTCCTCATTTGGAGCACATCAAAGGGCACAGATGTCACAGTGGCAAACCTAGCACACATCCTAGAATACTTAGCAGAATTGTTCCACAATGGCCTGTCCTACTCTTCCATTAAGATTCATGCTTCAGCAATTTCAGCAGAATACAATATGGATCCTCCTATCTTCTCTCACCCTCTTCTCAGACAATTTTTTAGAGGGATCAAAAATGTTAAACCTCCAAGGAGACACCCCCTCTGCCTGCATGGGATCTAAATTTTGTGCTGGAAAAATTGACACTACCTCCTTTTGAACCAGCAGCATCAGCAGACTTACAGTTTTTATCTTGGAAAACTGCTTTCCTTCTGGCAATCACTTCAGCAAGAAGAGTATCCGAGTTACAGGCATTAATGGCAGTGCAGCCTTTCCTTATTTTTCACCAGGATAGAGTGTCCCTGAGAACCAATTATACTTTCATGCCAAAGGTGGTATCCAGGGTATCCTTGAACCAAGCTATTCATTTGCCTACGTTCTTCCCTAACCCACAGAACAAAGGAGAAAAACTTTTGCACACCTTGGATATACACAGACAACTACGCTACTATCTGGACAGAACTAAAACCAGCAGAAAAACTGACCAACTTTTTGTAGCATATGCAACTGGGGTGCAAGGAAAAGCAATTTCCAAACAGACAATTTCAAAATGGATAGGAAATTGCATTCGCTTTTGCTACTCTTTTCATGGAAAGACAGCTCCTGAAAATATCAGGCCTCATTCCACAAGGGCCACAGCCACCACTACAGCTTTCCTACGAGGGGTGGCTACCAAGGACATTTTAGAAGCTGCTACTTGGAGCTCTGTGCATACATTTGCCAAGCATTACAATCAACCTTTATACTCCAGATCCCGAGCAGGCTTTGCAACTGCAGTTTTACAGGGGATCTTAACTACACCATCCTTATCTTAGTACCTCTTCCCCCAGTTTGGCTATGGTATTCTACCCATATGTTATGACTGCAGATGCATCCTTGAAAGACATAGTACAATTTTGTACCTACCATAAATGTAGATGTCCGATAGGTATGTATCTGCAGTCAGGATTACCCACCCTCCTTCCCCTCTGTGGTATTCCTAGGGTGCTTACCCCTCTTTCAGCTAGCTGGGGGAATCTATTATGGTGTATTTGTTTGTTTGTATATATGTATATATATATATATATATATATATATTGCTACTGTTTGGAACATTCAACATTTATCCAAATTTAGCCTTCCTAGAGGGCACCTGGCATCTGGGGCAAGAAACACTGAGGAAAATGGCGTCGGCTGATGCCTTTATACCCCAGAAGCTCTGACGTCGGGGAAAGTGCGACATCAGCCGAGGCCAGACCCAGACTTTGGAATCCGGCCGACCGAAGGGCTGCCTGAGGCAGGACAACCCATATGTTATGACTGCAAATGCATACCTATCGGACATTTACATTTATGGTAGGTACAAAACTGTACTTTTCTTGAGTATATTTAATAAAGAAATCTAAATTTTCTCTATCAAAAGCTTTGGTTGCATCTACTGACTGTGCATAGCTAGGGCATTTATCATTCGCTTTTAAACTAATGATTGAATCAGTAGTAAGTGTGTTGTCATATATTTGTCTGTTCATAAAGCCTAGTTGCTCAGAAGATATAATGTGAGGTAGAATTTGTTTGATTCTACTAGCTAGTATTGTAGAAAGAATTTTAATATCAATATTTGAATGTTGTTTGCCTGTAGTTATTTGGGTTTGATGCATCATATTTGGGTTTTGGTATAAATATAGCTCTTGAGTTATTGATATACAGGTCTTTGGTACCATACTTTATGTATTTGTATACTTTCAGTAGTATATGAGCTGTTTCTTGAAAGTCTTGTAAAATTCCGCCACGTAACCATCAGGCCCTGGTGATTTACCTGGTTTCAACTTATTTACAGCAGCAATGATTTCTTCTACACTTAAGGGAGCTTTAAGATTATTTATTTGTGTCTCATTCAGTACTGGAAATTGTGACTCTTCGGTAAATTGATAAAATAATGACTCATTAAACTTGGTGTTGGGGGCCATATAGTTTTTGGTATATCTCTTCAAAAGCTGCAGTGATCTCTTCATGTGTCTCTAAAGGTTTGTTGTTATAATTTAGTTGCTTTATTTTGTTAGGAGTATTCTTAATATTTATGATTCTTGCCAGTGCTTTTGAGGGTGATTGAGCCCATTCGGCATAATTGTGGAGGAGTTTAATTTCATTGTACTGTTGTGTTTGACTTTCACGTAGTTGTCCTTTTGACTTTCAAGTACTGGTGAATAATTTATTTGCAGTTCTGACTATATATTTTTTAATTTTGATTCTATTAATATGACTTTCTCTGTTTCATTTTTTTATAGAAAGCAGCTTTTTGAATAAATATACCCCTAATAGTAGCTTTTGTAGCTTGCCATTGAATGTTGTATGGTATATCTGCTACTTCTAGGTTGTTATAAGTTTGGGTAAGAATGTCTATGATATTTTGTGAAACATCTTTAAGCTCATCCAATTTTGATAAGAAACAAAATAAACTAGTCTCAACAAAATACAGGTAAATGCATTTAAAAATAAATGACATTGAGGGTTTCAAGAAGAATTCTGCAAACTCCGAAAGTTAGACATTCTAATAAGTAACCCATTTTTTCTTCCAGAAAGTCTGAATGTCCACATTTTTCCTTGACAGATTGACAAATGGGTTCTGAAGATTATTCATTAATATTATCCCTTCCAGATGGTAGTTCCTCACCCTCTAGATAAGTCTCTTGTACCACCGGTTCTCCATACATATGGGGAGTGATGAAACTAGTTCCTCATTCCCAGGTGGGGAAGGGTTTTTATTGAAGGATATTCTTGGTGCCAAAGAGAGAAAATGCTTGGAAACCTGTCACATATCTTTCTTACCTAAATTTGTTTGTGACAATGTTCCATCCTGAAATTTAAGCAGCTGCCATGGATTGCTTTTAGGGAGTAGGGTTCACACTAAACCTCCACAAGTCCCACTTTCAGCCCCAAACAAGAATTTTTTTTTTTCTGGGAACTGCAATGGATTCTGTACAAGAACACTCCTCCTTACCCCAGAACATGATGTCTCTTCTGACAAGACTGTCTACTCAGCTTACTTGGCAAAACAGATGATTACAGCAAGGGAATATCCAAGGGCTTTTGCGGTACATGGCATCATGCATACTAATGATTTCCCTGACAAAACTACACGAGACCCCAGTGATTCCTGAAAAACACTTTTGAACGTCATTCTCAACCCCTGGAAACCCTGATGCCTTTTCCTACCCTGTTTGAAAAGGGAGCTTCTTTGGTGGAAAGACACCATGAGGATGAATCCAGGCACAGAATTCTCTCTACCAGCGAAAGACAAAATTGTCACCACAGACTGTTCAGCGGTAGCCCAGAGAACACACTTGGGAACTATGAAGGTGCAAGGTATTTGGATCCCTGAGCCAAGAATGTTTCACATAAACCAGAAGAAAGTGCTATTGGTGTCTCTCGAGATGAAAGCCTTTCAAAGAAACATATCGTCAGGAGCACTGCAAATTTAGACAGGCAGTAGTAACACGTTCCTACCTACTGTACAGTTTAGCAAGAAAGACTTGACTCTTGACACAACTGCAGCCAACATTTAAAGCATTCTACATTCCATGCCAGAGGAGCACTTAAATTCTTTGAGCAGTGACCTTCTGAATACCAATGAATGGATGGTAAAGGGAGATCTTCCTGGATCTCGCCCATCAGTGGGGACACCCCAGTATACTCCTTTTTGCCTCTTTTTCAGAACAGACAGCTACAAACATTCTGATGCAGAACCCAACAGACAGGTACATGGAGAACAGACACTTCCTCCTTTACATCGGCAGGCCTTTTTCTTGATGCCTTTCCGCCATTCCCCCTGCTTTCCAGAGTGTTGATAAAGGTGAGGCTAGACAGGCCAAGCATGATACTCGTAGCCCCCTTACTTTTCAGACATATAGTTATTATCCAACATCATTCCTTCTTTCTACTGCTGTCACATAGTTGGAATCTTCCTCAATCCCCGAATGAAAATTTGACATCTAGAAGGGTCTTGCTGCCCTCAGGCATCAGACTGCCAACTGCCTAGAATGACTTGAAGATGGTGTCAGCAGGCATCCTTCTTATAGCCTGACGTACGAAAGCTGGTCTTGGGAAGTCTACCAGCTAGGGATGGTGAAAAGACTCTAGAAATCAGGCCTTTCGCAGGCTTCTAGATGGCAGGAAGTCCCAAGGGATCATTACTGTAACACTGATCTACTTGAACATCTACAGTAATAAGTGTGACGCAACTACTTTTACAGTATCCTTTCACACTGTAGTCTCACTTACTCCAATGAAAAAATGTGAAGTATTGATTTCAATTGTGAAAACACACATTTTACTTTGTTTCTATGTTAGTACCCCTTTATCTCAACTGTGTGTTCCATTATAATAGGTGTAGACTATTAATATGAATTAGATTTCCTCGCAGATGACTCTTAAATCAGTAATTGTGTACCATCAGTGGTATTATGTTTTATCATTCTTGAATCCTGACACAGCACACTGTACTTCAACAGAAAGTGTTCAGCACACTGATCTTTTCAGTCATATTCATACCTTTGTAATTATAATGTGTAAAGCAAGACTAGAACTGTCAATTACACAAGAAGACTCTCAGCCTTTCTTTTCAGTTATTTGTTTTTGAACATAACTACATTATGGGAAATCACCCCTGAACTCTGCAGCTATGAAGTACAAAAACTACAAAAATACATTCTTAACTTAAACAACAAAAATACATTCTTAACTTTTAAATCTTGTATATTGTCATAAAGGGATGAAGGCCACCACCCCCCTTAATTTTGTCTGTCAATTCCAGTGCTCTGTCCTTCACCGGGTCCACCTGCTTATCCTTACTACTCCATACTTCTACAGGTGAGCTGGAGCTGGTGTGGATTTTAAGGGCATCCTGGGTGGGGGCAGTGCTGGCAAAGGTCTCCTTTCTGAGGGGAGTTATGACCTATCCTAGTTTTCCCCACCCCTGTGCTCATTGGCAGTGTCTATGGACCACGCCTCCCCTTGAGGAGACATCTCTGAACACACTTCCCCCTGAATGGGCATGTCCATCCTTCTCTGTCAGAACGCCATATGCCTGAACCACTCAACCCATTACTCTTAATACTTGTGTACCACTAAGGAATGTAGTAGTATTCAACCCTGTATAATCCTATCATGAAGGTATTTGATCATTATATTTCCCATAATAATGCAGAATTTAAAACAAATAATGTATGCCATGAAAGAACAAAGTAATAACATTGTTATCCTATACTGAAAGTGCAAATCATTGATTCATACATTTCTCTTGGTAAAGGCCACGTTGTAACAGAAGATCCAACGATGTCTGTTTTTGTCCATTTCAACTCTTACCCTTGGATTATCGGAGCCAATTGGAGCTGTCCTTGGCACTTTTTTTTTTTGAAGTTGTGGATCCAGAGCTGGGACTTCTTCCTTACCCATAATTTCCCTCACCCATAATCTCCCTCTCTTGCCCCAAAGTAACTCAGATCTTTGTCACTTCTCTCAGAAGGACCTGGACAATGAGAGCTCTGATCTTTTTGCAAGATAGGTGATATCCTTTCTGTATTGTCGATTGTTAGTGTTTTTCTCATCAAAACTCCTTTAAATCTCTCCATTAAAAAAAAAAAATCACCTCAGGTGAATATTCTTGTCTTTGTAGCCAGAGTGGCTGGCTTATTCTTTCCTTGATTATTGCTATTTTTGTTCTTAGTGTCACCTTTTTCTAAGGGGACTAACATTTCTTCTTAGTGTTTTTGTTTTAGGTGTGTTTTTTTCTGTGTTAACTGCTTACTGTGGACTCTTGTGCATTCTGGGATGTAAAACAATATCCAAGGATTCAAGAACTGTTTGGCCTGCAGACAAAAAATTCCCCCACATGACCCACACTCCTTGTACTTTCTAGGTGTGGCACACCTGGAGTCAAACTGCGAACTTGCCTGTTTTGGAAGTGTTACAGGGGCATAAGGATAAATTAATTCTTAAGGGCCTTCTTCCTCACCAGGCTGGAACATCGTCACCTTCTCCTCCTGAGTCCTTTTTCCCACCAGAACAGCTGAGAAATCTAGGCCATCTAAGGAAAAAGGAACAACACCTAAAGAAAAGGAGAAGGAATTGGAGAAAAAAATCAAGAAAACACACTCAAGATTTGGTAAAACGTTTGTGTCTGGCTCTGAAGACTCTGAAGTGTTTGGTTCCAGAAATGATCTGGATCCATTTGCTGACACCACCTCCACGTTTCTTACTAGAGCTAATGACTCCACTCCCTCTTCCTGCAGGTGAGATTTTCCTCCTGACCACCTTCTGTGGCTTCATCCTCTAGGTTCATCTGTTCAACAAGAAGCCTTACTGAAGTGGATGTCGACTAATTGCAGATTCAGCTAGGGTTTTTTCCATCACCATCCGCCCCTCTGTTGATGGCTCCATTTCTATTCCAGCCTTTGAATCCAAAGTATGCTGGTCCGATCTTTTGCGTAGCACCTACGTCAAAACTGATATTCCTTTTGACTTTGCCAGTTGTATCCCTTACTGATTTGACCCCAGATGTTCATCGTGCATACAGTTGCAGTCATAACAGATGGGTTATCCTGCTGTCAGGCGGGTCCTCGGTTGGCCGAATTCTAAACTCTAGGTCCGACGTCGGTTGTCGCTTTTTTCCCTGACGTCAACACGTCAGGGGTATAAAAGAGGCAGCCAACGCCATTTTCTTCAGTCTTTCTTGCCGCGCGGTTCCCGAAGCAGAAGCAGTTCGCAAGTGCCGGTCAGCCATCTCCTGAGATTTACGAAAGTATTTTAGCCGAAGTCTTCTTGAAAGCTAAGTACCCCGTTGGGGAAACTTTTCTTGCCTAAGACAGATGTCAGACAAAGTTAATAATTGCATTTCATATTGGAAGCAAATACCGCATAAGGATTTCCACTCTTTCTGTATACCTTGCTTAAGCCCAGACCACAAAGTCTCGGCCTGCCGTTTTTGTGCTAGATTCAATAAGCGCACTATTAAGCGTCGGGCGGAGTTCGCCCTTCACTTTTTTGACAAAAAATTTAATTATATTATGTCGTCGGATACTCCGACTCCAGTTTTGATCAAAAAACACAAAGATAAGGACCGACATACGAGGTCTGCGCCACCTACTGAAACCACGCTAAGGCCGACTACCGGTTCTCCGGTACTCAGCGAGGCACCTACGCAGCCCCTGAGTACTGATGACAATGCATTACCGGTGTCTTCAGTACCCGAGGTCGCAGGCTCCTCGGCCCCCATTCCTACTACAGATCCTGACCCCACTCCTGGCGGGGAAACTCAGAATTTAGACAGGCCTGCCATTTCTTAAGGGGTCTTCAGGCCTTCCTCCTTCTCTATTAAAGCCTTCACTAAATCTAAAGCAGCCATGAAAACCAAAAAACAGGTTCCTCAGACCCCCTCTCAAGGCACCATGCCTAAAAAACAGATGCTTAAAATGGCTGAGGATTTGATTACTCTTATCAGGGGTTCTCATCCCCCCTCTGACAAAAGGCCCAGATTAGAGGAAGACTACCCTTCCTTAGGTCAAGCTTCTGTTACCTCAGAACTATCAGAGGACCAGGATTATGCCTATTCTCCATTCGAAGACTCTGATGCAGAGGAGTCCATTCCCTCGGTCTCCCCCCCTGAGGACTTCTCTTTTGGGGAAACCCTGCATACATTGAGGGAACACTTTCACTGGGAAGGCCAAGATTACTCAGATTCCAAGAAAAGGCTCAGGGAATTTCTTCTGCTCCCCCAGCATAGGCCTCTGGCTATTCCTCCTGTTTTAGATGTATTGGATGATGTCTACACAGAAGCCAGCCTTAATCCTGATTCTTTGCCTCCAGCTCCTGTTAAACCAGACCGGTATTACCGGTTTCCTGATTCTCACCAGTTCCTATATAAAAGCCATACTGCTGACCCAGAAACAATTTCACAGGGTCCCAAGGGAATTAAGGCCTCTACTGCTAAAAATACATTACCTTCAGAAAGAGATTCCAGAGCTTTAGAAAGGTGGGGGGAAAAGGTGAACACTTCGGCCACTTTAACCATGAGGGCATTAAACTGTCAGTTCCATATGTTAAAGTATCAGCAGTTTTTGATATCTCGGCTGAAAAGCAAGATGACATAACCAGAATAACCAGATTTGAAAGAGTTGCAGGATTTGTTGCATGGTGCAGAGCAAGTGGGGAAACATACCTTGCAGTGTGGTTTTGATGCTTTAGAGGCCTCATGTAGAGCTGCTGTTACGGGGTCTGTTATACGTAGGCATGCTTGGCTCAAAGAGCAAACCTTACCAGATCATGTCAAAGCTAAATTATTAGATGCACCTCTTCAAAAAGATGTACTGTTTGGTGTTAAAGCTGAGGAGGTGCTAAAGTAAATGGAGGAAAAAGCTAAATCAATGCAAACAGTGAAAGATTTCCTGCAGGTACAGCCTCCACGTTTCAGCAGAAACTGGCCTTCAAAAATTGGTCCTTTCCAGCCACAGATAGACCTCAAAGGGGCAGATACAGGCACCCAAGGGGCAGAGGGCAACCTCAAGGATCCTTCAGAGCCAGACAGTGGCAAGCACCAACTCCAGGAGGTGGAGAAGATAGATCATAGTCTTTTAGAAAACAGACACAATGACTTCCTCCTACACCTGCCAAGCAAAGCTTTAATGGCAGCACCTTTGGGCGGAAAACTGACATTATTCTCAAAAAATTGGCATATTGTTACAAAAGACAAATGGATTCTGGACATTATAGACAGAGGCTACAGGTTCCACTTTCACACCCTTCCAAAAATGGGAGGCATGCCAAACCTGCCACAAAATCAAAGGGCAGAGGCACAAAAACAAGTTTCAGCTCTCATAGACATGGAAGCAATTTAGGAGGTACCTGCAAAAGAACAAGGTCAAGGGTTTTATTCCAGACTATTCCTGGTACCGAGGAAAGACAAAGATTGGAGACCTATCTTAGACCTATACATCCTAAACACATATCTACAGGTGCCAAAATTGAAGATGCTCACATTACAGCAGCTTCTTCCCATGCTGGGCAAGGAGTCTTGGCTGGTAACATTGGACCTCAAGGAGGCATACCTGCATGTCCCTATCAGACAAGATTGCAGAAGATACCTCAGATTTCTTGCAGGTTCAACCCATTACCAATTCTCTGCATTGCCCTTTGGCTTATCTACTGCACCCAGAGTGTTTATGAAATGCCTGGCATCAGTAATCGCCTTCTGCAGACTACAAGGGATACAAATCTACCCATATCTGGACGACTGCCTGATCCAAGCGGACAGCAAGGACATACTACTGCAGCACCTGGAGTTTGTAATAAAACTGTTGAACTTCCTGGGATACACCGTCAACAAAAAGAAATCTAAACTAATACCCTCTCAACAAATAATTTTCTTGGGTGCCAGCTTGGATACAACCACCCAGATGGCCTACCTCACTCCAGACAAGCAAGGGCAACTGTCTCAATATTTCAGAAAAATGGCAACTTACACCAGGCTAACTGCAAGGAACATCCTGCAGGCTCTGGGATTCATGGCATCTTGCATCCTACTAATCCCATGTGCAAAGCTGCATATGAGGAAACTTCAATGGTACCTGAAAAACTTATGGTCTCAACACAGCCACAGCTTGGAAACAATTATCCCACTCATTCCATGCCTTCAAAAGGAATTTTTGTGGTTGACTCGAGCATGCCAAAGAAACACAGGTCTTCCTTTCTGTGTACCTCAAGCAACTCAAATCATCACAACAGATGCCTCAGACTACGCCTGGGGAGCACACATGACAGATCAGTGCATTCAGGGAAAATGGACCCGAAAAGAGAAGCACCTCCACATCAACCAAAAGGAAATGCTAGCCATGCAAAAGGCTATTATGACCTTCAAATACCTACTGCATCCAGGCCAGCTATTGATAAGGACAGACAACACCACAGTGATGTGGTACATAAACAAACAGGGGGGAACTCATTCATACCCCCTGTGCAGACAAGCCATGACCCTATGGAACACAGCACTGGAATTGCAAATTCAACTGCAGGCACAATTCCTGCCAGGGAAGGAAAACACACTCATGGGGACAGCCAGACATAGATCTCTTTGCTACCCAGAGAAATTGCCAGTTGAAAAAATTTTGTTCAAGGACCTATCATCCACAGGCCTGGAAAATGGACGCACTTTCCTTCAATTGGGTAACACTGGCAGTCTATGCTTTCCCGCCTCTTCCTCTGCTGCCCAAAGTTCTATTAAAAGCCAGAGCAGAGAGGCCGAAAATGATTCTCATCACTCCAGACTGGCCAAGGCAACACTGGTATCCGCTCCTGAGGAGCCTGACACATTCCCCACCATGGATCCTACCTCTAGTCCCTCTTCTGTTGTCCCAGCACAACTACAAAACCCTTCACAGCCATCTCAAAACTCTAAATCTAGCTGCATTGAGAATTCCTTGATTTCCCAACAGTTTCTCCTCTCCAAGGAGGTACAGGATGTCATCTTGGAGGTCAGAAGACCTTCTACTAGAAAGGCTTACTCCGCCAAATGGAAACGATTTTGTGCCTGGAATCTAGAAAAGGGGCAGAATCCTTGGGTAATAAATATACCTCAAATTTTACAGTACCTAGCTGAAATGTTAAACAATGGACTTTCCTTCTCCTCCTTCAAGATCCACGCTTCAGCCATTTCTGCACAGTACAACACAGATCCTCCATTATTCTCCCACCCTCTCTTAAGGCAGTTCCTCAGAGGGGCAAAGAATTTAAAACCCCCAAGGAAACCACCAGTCCCTGCTTGGGACCTCAACTACGTATTGGAAAAGCTGACCCTTCCTCCCTTTGAGCCAGCTTCTTCAACAGAGTTACAGTACTTGTCATGGAAAACAGCCTTTCTTCTGGCTATCACCTCAGCACGCAGGGTTTCGGAGCTACAGGCCCTCATGGCTGTGCAACCATTCATCATTTTCCATCAGGACAGAGTTTCCTTATGAACCAATCCTACCTTTATGCCAAAGGTAGTATCCAGTGTAGCTTTGAATCAGACTATCCACTTACCTACCTTTTATCCTAATCCACAAAACAAAGGGGAAAGACTACTACATTAATTGGACATTCACAGACAACTACGTTACTACTTGGACAGGACAAAGCCATTCAGGAAATCTGAGCAACTCTTTGTGTCCAATGGTGTAGGTGCTCAGGGAAAGGCTATTTCCAAACAGAAAATTTCAAAATGGATAGCCCACTGCATACGCTTTTGTTACTCATTTCATGGAAAAACTGTGCCTGCATGCATCAGATCCCACTCCAGAGCCACAGCTACCTCTGCAGCCTTCCTCAGGGGGGTCCCTACCAAGGACATTTTGGAAGCAGCCACCTGGAGTTCTGTGCACACTTTCTCCAAGCACTATCACCTCCCACTATACTCAAAATCTGGAGCGGGCTTTGCCACAGCAGTCCTGCAGGGCATCCTAGCCTCTCCTAGTTCCACTTAGTGCCTACCACCCTTACTTAGCTTTGGGATTCTACACATCTGTTATGACTGCAGCTGTATGCACGATGAACATAGTACAGTTTTGTACCTACCATAAATGTAGATGTTCGAGTGCTCATACAGCTGCAGTCCAGGTTTCCCTCCCTCCAAACCCCTCTTAGGACAGGCCTTATGACAAACACTTTTCATATAACCTTTTTGAGGTATTCTTTTATGGTGTATTTGCTTGCAACTACTGTTTTTGATTTATGTATTGCCTTCCTTCTGGGGGCACCTGACATCTGGGGCAAGAAAAACTGAAGAAAATTGCGTCGGCTGCCTCTTTTATACCCCTGACGTCAGTGAAGAAGCAACGACAACCGACACCGGACCTAGACTTTGGAATTCGGCCGACCGAGGACCTGCCTGACGGCAGGATAACCCATCTGTTATGACTGCAGCTGTATGAGCACTCGAACATCTACATTTATGGTAGGTACAAAACTGTACTTTTTGTTTGATCGGGATGAGTCTGAGTCGAAGCCTCTAGAGTCAAGACTGTTGGAGGCAGGATTGACTCCAAAGTTATTGGAGTCATTTCAATAGCTCAGATTCATTGTCAGCCTCTGAGCTTGGGTGGATTGGAGTGGTGTGTGTGCTACTTTTCCAGTTTTTGCATAGTAGCTGTGATTTTTTTTGGCTCACATTATGTCCTCTGCTTTTGTGGCATTTGAAGGACTTTTCTGCAGACTGAGAAAAGAGGCATCTTTGTCATGCTGGGCACTGTCCCAACAACCACCAATACTGTACTTGAACTTGTACATATTGATCAAGGACATTCCGCCTCTTTTAGCCTTGGATACTTGCCATGAGTGCTCCCAGTCTGATTCTGACCTTTTCTTGGAAGCCCAAACAAGGCAGAATCCTATGAAAGAGACATGTTAAAAGAGACATTTGGACTCCTCTCCAGAGTCAACCACAGAAGATGTAGACTTGAATGACAGTGAAGAGGCCCCACGATTCCTTCTGGAAGACTTTGCATTTGGAGATTTTCTGGAACTGATGAAAACAGCTTTGGGGCTTGGCTCTTCTACCTCTTGGGTGGTACCACCTGTTGTTGCCCTCCTAGATCTGCTGGCTCAGTGGGCAAGGAAGGATTAGGATGTGATGACGCTGATTCCAAGGGGACTGGACAAGATCTTGGTTGCCCCAAAGAACAGAGCAAACTGGAGCAAGGATCTCCCACTTGATGCCATGGTTGTGGAGCAGCCGCGAAGAATAAACTGTCCGAAGAGAGTATGCCTGTTCATCCTCCTAACAGGAAGTGAAGGGCATTGGACAGGTTTGGGAAACAGAAGTGTGTTTCAATGACTTTTTCACTTAGAGCACTGAACTTCTTTGCCTGTAGGACACACTTTCAGAGGGATTTGTCCGAGGAGATCACCAAGCCTTTCTCTTGTTACTTGCCAGCGGACAACCAGAAATGAGCAGAGTCCCAGTTATCTACCCGGCAATCAGGTTCAAATGCATCTGCTTTCTAATGCAGCTGATGGCATGGTTAGAGCACTAAGCACTTTCATAGCCATGTGCTGGTACACCTGCATGCAATTATGTGACCTTAAGGAAGGCTTCAAGTTGTCCTTTCTTCATTGCCCCTTTTGATTTTTTGACATTCTTCTGGCCAAAGGCTATGGATGCCCTCACTGGGAGTGAGCAAGATGGTAATACCCCATCTGCCGTTGGGATCCACTTCTCCGCCCCTCAAAGGACCTTTTCTAGGAACCAGAAAGTGGGCCAAAATGATGTGGTTCAGAAAATCTCGGTTTTAAGAGGGACACTTCCTGGACCGACCTTACTTAGGCAGAGAAGGGGGCAGTTTAATGGATGTTGTCTTAGAGGCGTAGGCAGACTACAGAATAGGTGATTTTTGTGATCCTTTCACTGAGAAATTTTATCATCATTCATGAAGAGTTGCCCAACATTTGCACTGTGGAGGTAGCTGGGGGTGTTTATCCCTGCACCCTCAAGCTTTGCAGGCCATCACACGGGACACATGGGTGCTGATGATAATCACCAGAGGCTATATTATTACCTATATTTTCCCTCCTCTGAAAAAGAAGGGAATTCCTGATGTACCACCCAGTCAGATGGAATCCACAGCAGCAGAAGTAAAAAAGCTGCTAGAATAGTCATCCAACATATCTCCCCAAGACCAGTTAGGATACGGGGTGGATAGGTTCTTTTGAGTTCCAAAAAGTCAGGTGACTCAGAACAGATGATGTTAAGTTGTCTATCTCGCCTTCATTCTTGCTGGATGAGTTCGGAGCCGACCTCGGCTCCGACTCGGCCACTCTAAAAGCTCGAGAGTTGGTTCCACCGGCTCGAGGCTCCCCTTATATCCCACAATGCTAGGCGAGAGTTACCTCAGATCTCGTTTGCCGCTACAGCTTCGAGGTTGGTTGTTTCTACCGGTTCCTGGTGAGTACTATTTTCTTGTGAAAATTAGTCTTTAAAAACCCCTTTTAATTTAATATTTTTCTTAGTGTAGGTTAGAAAAATTTTATTCCCTACCCAAAAAAAATTCCATTTCTTTCCCCAAGAACCTTTGGTTCTTCCCTTGGGCCTATAGGCCTTTCCTTCCCTAGCAGAGTGTGTGTGTTTTAAGTAGTTTTTGTACTTTAAATTACTAGTATTACTACTTTTATTGTATTAATCTAACAGGGTATTACTAGTGTGTTTGTGTGCGTGTTTGTGTACACCTGTTCAGACAAAATGTCTAAAGAAGCAAAGGTCTCCGGATTCAAGAAGTGTGATGCGTGCTGTCAGAAAATGTCTCTGACAGACGCTCACACTTCTTGTGTCTATTGTCTGGGGCCTTTGCACCTGCAGGACTCCTGTGCTGTGTGCCATGGCTTCAGCCCCAGGGTCCTGCAGGAAAGAAAGAATAAATTAATTCTTAGAGGCTTACTCAAGCCAGAGGATTCCCTGTCTGTTTCAACAGGGAAGCCCTCTAAGGCATCTAGGTCTTCGGCTCCGGCAACTGAGTCGAGACCTCAGGTTTCTCAACCTTTGCCTTTATCGGCTCCGGCTGGAGCCGATAAGTCTCAGTCCACAGTTTCTGTGGCTCCCTCGGCTCCTGGCGGAGCCGAGGTTCTAGAAGTTCCCGTGTCGGCTCCGACCAGACCTTCGGAGCCGACAACTAGGAAGAGGTCCAGGTCACCATCTCTTGGCTCCGTTCATTCGGCTCCAGGATCTCCCCTGCTGTCTGAACGGAGCCAAAGGTCTCACTCCTCTAGGTCATCGAGGCTGTCGGATCATGACCTTCAGAGGGTAGTGAGTCGACTACTTAAGTCCGAGGCACTGGCCCAGATGCTTCAGAGCCCGACTCATCAGTCGATGCCTGCCCCGGTCCATCAACTTTTTTCTCCTTCGACTCTCTTGAGTTCGGAGCCGGGTCATGTCGGAACCGAGACTGTGATTACGTCGGAGCCGATACAATTGTCTTCGGCTCCGTCGTCAGCTCCGTTTTCTTCTTTGGAAGAATCTCGGCGCTGGACTTCCCTCGTCGGCTCCGAGGTGGTGAGTGGCATCGGACCCTTGTCCGACCCCCCTCTCCCTCTCGGGGCTTCGGCGCTGGTGAGTTCGGCTCCGACATCGGCCTGGGAGCCATCACTGTCGGTGCCGAGGGGGGTTCTTAGCTCCTCGGAGCGGGGACCTCTGGCTCTGCCTGACAGGGGTGCATTCGAGGTCATGCGGAGTGTGTTAGAGCCTGGCTCTACTCCACAGTCGGCTCCGTCCGCCCCTCCCTCTATGGTGCCTCAGGGTAAGTCGACTCACTCCCTCATCCCGGACCGCAGAGAGCCAGCTCCTCAGGAACCCCCTGTGGGGATTTCATCCTCTTCCGAGGCCTCTCCTGATTTGGCAGAAGAGCCCCCTCGGAAAAGGAAGTGTAAGAGGAAACACATTGACTCACCTGAGTCCATCACGTCAGACACAGATTTGGATGATTCTGAGGGTTCCCCCCGTTCCCCTTCTGAAGATGTCTCATTTGCAGACATTCTGGAGATCCTGAAACAGAGGGGAAATTGGCCAGCCCTCAACCCTTCGGAGGACGAATCTGTGTATCTTGAGGCGTTTGGCTCTCGTCCTTCCACCTCTTGGGTGTCCCCCCCCTTCGACCCCCTCATGCAGGTGGTTGCTAAGAAGGCATGGACGGCTCCTGATTCAGTGGACCCCACTCCCAGGAGACCTTCTAAGTTCATAACAGCTCCAGCAGACAAACAATTTCTAACAAAGGGAGTTTCTGTGGATGCTATGGTGGTAGCTGCTGCCACAAAGAAGGAACTAGCTGATCCTTCAGTACCTGTCCATCCACCTAACAAGGAATCTAGGTCCATGGATAGGTGCGGAAGCGGATGTTCTCCTCAGCGACATTTACCATGCGTTCGCTGAACTACCTGTGCCATTTTACTCGTCTTCAGAGGGACTTGATCAAGGAAGCGAGTGAAATGTTAAAGGATCCTACAGCTGCGGGTTTCCAAGAAAAGATGAACACGCAGCTGGCTACCCTAATTCCATATCCAACTCCTCCATGCGCCTCCTTTCTTACGCGGCTGATGGAGCGAGCAGAGCCGCAGGGACAGGGGTGGCCTTACGTAGGCACGCCTGGATGCGGCTATGCAATTTCGGACCCTTTCAAGGCGTCTTTCACGAACTCCCCTTTGATGGATCATCTCTCTTTGGTCCTCAAGTGAAAGAAACCCTGACTAGGTGCGAGTCTGATGGCAAGACCCTTTCTGCCATCGGAGTCCGTTTTTCGACTCCTTCCAGGCCTTACCCCAAAGGCCAGAAGGGTGGAAAGATGTGGTTCCGTAAACAATCTCAAGGGACTTCGCCTGACGACAGAGTCGCTTTTCCTACCAAAGGCAGAGGTGGGAATAACAATGGTAGACGCCGCCCTAGGGGCAGGGGGTCCAGAACCAGGGCAATCGGGAAGCCTTCCCTGACAAGCCCTTTCAGCATCCCTGAGGTGTTGCCCGACTGCCCATCTTCGGAGGCAGTCGGGGGAAGATTGTCACTGTACCCAGAAGCCTGGCTATCCCTGACTCAAGACAAGTGGGTACAGTCCATCATTTCCGAAGGCTATTCTATCCCCTTTCTTCATTTTCCAAATCAGTCAAAAAAATCCCTTCCAGATGTTCCACCCGCTCAAAGGGATCTAGCAGCTTTGGAAATTTCAAAACTGCTTGCAAAAAGAGCAATTCAGCCAGTGCCAGCAGGCCAACAAGGATCCAGAATCTACTCAAGGTTCTTTTTAGTTCCAAAGAAAACAGGGGACTGGAGACCGATATTGGATCTCAGTGTCTTGAACAAATCAGTCAAGAAAACAAGATTTCGGATGGTCACGCTGCAATCTATCCTTCCCCTTTTGGGCAAAGGAAACTGGATGTGCTCTATAGACCTTCGGGATGCGTACTATCACATAAAAATGAACAGAAGCTCCAGAAGATTCCTCCTCTTCAGGCTGGGAACCAGTCATTTTCAGTTCAGGGCCCTGCCCTTTGGTCTCACCACTGCCCCCCGGGTGTTTACCAAATGCATGGCAGTGGTAGCTTCTCACCTGAGACGACAAGGATTCCAGGTGTTTCCATATTTGGACGACTGGCTCCTCACAGCTCCCACCAAGCATCTCCTTCTGATGGCCAGAGATTATACTTTTCGCGTTTGTCAAAAACTGGGTATTTCAATAAATTGCGAAAAGTCTGTTTTGTCGCCTTGTCGTACTATTACCTACATAGGCGCAAATCTAGATACGATAAACATGTCTGCAAGGCTAACACATCAAAGGATATCAGACATTCACAAATTGGTATCACTCCTTCTCAACAACAACAGAATCAAAGCCAGGTTAGTTCTAAAGGTGTTGGGAATTATGGCTGCGCCATACCTCTCCTTCCATTAGCCAGATACCACATGCGGATCCTTCAGTGGATGCTTTTACTCAATGGTCATACCAGGAACTTCCAATGTCTCACACCATTGTGATCACGCAGGCGTGCAAAAGCATCTCATGTGGTGGATGTCTTCCCCCCATCTCCTGTCGGGAAGACCTTTTGTTCCACCTCCTCCGGTTGCTACACTGACAACGGATGCCTCCCTGATCGGGTGGGGGGGGCATTATCAGGGCAGGACAGTCCAGGGCACATGGCAACCAAACGAATGCCACTTGCACATAAATGTTCTGGAGATGAGAGCAGTGCTTTTAGCGTTGCAAGCCCTTCAAGACTCTCTTCCCTTGGGAACAATTGCAATCCAGACAGACAATATGTCTGTAGTGTGGTACATCAACAAACAGGGCGGAACCAGATCATATCCCCTGTGTCGAGAAGCACTCAGACTGTGGCAATGGGCGATTTCTTCTCAGCGTTTTCTGATAGCAACGCACATCCCCGGGAAGTCCAATCATATTGCGGACAAGTTGAGCAGAGCTATTCTCATGCCTCACGAGTGGTCTCTGAAAGACTCTAGTGAGAGAAATTTTTCTCAAGTGGGGTCAGCCTTGCTGCGATCTTTTTGCTACTCCCCAAAACAGCAAGTGCCGAGAATATTTCACTCTATTCCCTTTACCAGGCCAACCCAGCAGAGACGCTCTAGTCCAAGTTTGGCCCCAGGGTCTTCTGTATGCATTTCCTCCTTTCCCACTGATCTCTCAAGTAATTCAGAAAGCTATCGCTCAGAAGGCCTCATTGATCCTCATTGCTCCTTACTGGCCTCGACAAGTGTGGTTCCCCTTTCTACATCGTTTTCTCTTGGAGCGACCGTGGAATCTGGACCTAGTTCCAGATCTTTTGATCCATCAGTCGGGTCAGTTTCATCGCTCCCTCCCCTCTTTGAACCTCACTGCTTGGTTCCTCCAGTTCCAACCTTAGCCAGGCTTCCTCAATTATCTCACTCTGTTAGAGATATATTGATAGCTTCCCATAAATCTTCCACTAGGAAGATTTATTTGAGTAAGTGGAAACATTTCACATATTGGGCTCAAGGAAAGGACATAGATCCTTTCACCGCTTCCATCCAACTAGTCCTTGATTTTCTAGCTGAACTCTTCCATGCAGGTTCATCTCCCTCTACACTTTAAGTTCAATTGGCAGCTATTTCCAACTTTCATGTGGGTATTTCTGAATCTGCCCTAATGTCCCACAAACTCTGCAAAGCCTTTTTGAAAGGAGTTTTTCTTCTCAGACCTCCTATAAGAAATCCTCCCCCTCCTTGGGACCTAAATTTAGTTCTTGCTTCTTTGATTCTTCCCCCTTTCGAACCTGCAGCTTCCTGTTCCTTAAAATTGTTATCATGGAAAACTCTTTTTCTGGTAGCTATTACATCAGCTAGAAGAGTTTCAGAGCTTCAAGCACTCAGTTGTCGTCCTCCTTATCTTTTGTTTCATAAGGACAGAGTATCCTTACGAACTAATCCGTCCTTTTTGCCTAAGGTGGTCTCGACATCAAATCTAAACCAAAGCATTGACCTCCCTGTCTTTTTTCCAGAGTATTCCAATAGGTCTGAACAAAAATTACACTGCCTGGATGTTCATCGTCAGTTGAGGTACTACTTGGATAGAACAAAACAATTCAGAAAATCTGATCAGCTGTTTGTCTCCTATGCGGAAAGCAGAAAGGGACTTTCAGTTTCAAAGGTATCATTATCCAGATGGCTAACATCTTTGATTTCCCTGGTATATGAAATTAGACAACAAAAATTGCCTAATAAACCTAAAGCCCATTCCACCAGAGCTTTGGCTACTTCTTTAGCCTTCCAAGACAGACTGCCTATTGACACCATTTGTGCAGCGGCTACTTGGGCTACTCCTCACACTTTTATTTCTCATTATAAGTTGGATTTAGCTTCTAGGCATAGAGCTAATTTTGGTTCCACTGTTCTCAGGAGTCTGTTCCGTTAGGCCACCCAGGACAAGGTGCTAGGGACGCGGTCCCATCCAGCAAGAATGAAGGCGAGATAGACAACTTAACATATAGAAGTTATGTTCTTACCATAACGTTCCATGTTAGTTGTCTTCTTCTTGCCTTCTTCTTGCGTCCCACCCTCCTTCCCCCTGGCCTGGACAGACCTAGAGGAGTTGTGATCGTGACCTCTCTTTCTACCACCTCTTTCTTAGGCATATGCTGCTCCGCATATTTCCTGGATCAGGATGTAGGTCACCCTTCTTTCTTCCTGTTGTTAGAGGTGGACTCTGTTTAGAGTTATTCTGTTACTATTATAAGCTGGGGTTAGCTTACAAACGAGATCTGAGGTAACTCTCGCCTAGCATTGTGGGATATAAGGGGAGCCTCGAGCCGGTGGAACCAACTCTCGAGCTTTTAGAGTGGCGAGTCGGGCGAGGTCGGCTCCGAACCCATCCAGCAAGAATGAAGGCGAGAAGAAGACAACTAACATGGAACGTTATGGTAAGAACATAACTTCTATTTTTTCGTGTTTCACTGTTGCAGTCATCACATTTGTGTTATCTGCTTGCAGTAGCCCTCATTCGGCCTGATTATTAAAGTCTTGGGTCCTGCATCAGTTGCTGTCTCATCTTCCATGACGTCAGGGGTATAAAGCATGCAGCCAACGCCATTACGTCAGTCTTGCCGTGCGGTGCCCGAAGCAGAAGCACTTCACAAGTGCCGGTCTGCCGACTCCTGAAATTTTTATTTTCGAGTTTCAGAACTGAAGTCTTCAACTACAGCTAAGTACCCCATTGGGGAAACTTTTTCTTGCTCTAAACCGATGTCAGGAAAAGTCAATAATTGTATTTCTTGTGGAAAGCAAATACCTCATAAAGATTTTAATTTGTACTGTATTCCTTGCCTAGGCCCTGACCACGATGTACCTCGCTGTCGGTTTTGTGCTTTATTTAAACAATAAACTATTCGTCATCTGTATATTTACGCTTTTAAATATTTTGGTACTCTGTTCAATTATCCAGGTAAGTCTTCGGTAAGCCATTTGACTACTGACATTCCGAAAAAAACGCAAAGATAGAGACAGGCCGCCTAGGTCCAAAGCTGCCGATGACGCTTCTCCTAAGCTAGTCGCCAGTTCGCCGGTACTCAGTGTGGTGCTTTCGCAGCCCCTGATACCCACTACTTCAGATTTGCAAGCCTCTACTGATACCCATTCGGAGTCTGGTATGCAGTGAGATGCTTCAACTGTGGAATCTGCGGATGTCTCTGACTTGGATGGGTCCGGAGCCACTGTGCAGGCACTGGCTTCTGAGGGTGTATTCAGGCCTACTGACTTGCATATTAAACTGATGCCATCTTCTTCAAGGTCTAAAACTCGAACCATGCCTAGAAAACTGAAGCTCAGACCACATGGTCAGGCCTCTGACTAAAAAAACAAATAAGAATGGCCGAAGACCTTATTTACTTTAATCAGGGGAAGCCAACCTTCCCCCTCTGTGACCTAGCACTGAATTTGCTTATGATACTTCTGACCAGGATTATGAAATTTTTGTTTCCTCTGATGACCAGGATTTACCCTTATCTACCTATGAGGATTCTGATGCAGAGGACTCTATTCCCTCTGCTTCCCCCCAGAGGATTTCTCTTTTGGTGGAACCTTGCATACTCTTAGGGAGTATTTCTGCTGGGAAAACCAGGATTGCTCTGATTCTAAAAAGAGGCTTAGGGATTTCTTACTTCTGCCCCAACACAGGCCTTTAGCTATCCCTCCTGTACTAGACATTGTTGATGCCTTTTCGGAATCTAGCATGGCCCCTGACTCTCTACCTCCTGCTCCCAGAAAACCTGACATATCACAGGGTTCCTGATTCACACAAGTTCCTTTTTAAAAATCCTATTTCAGATCCAGAGACTATTTCACAGGGATGCAAGGGCATTAAGGCTTCTACTGCTAAAACTCCTACCCCTTCTTATAGAGACTCCAGGGTGCTGGATAGATGGGGTAAGAAGGTTTACACTTCTGCAGCCTTGGCCATTAGGGCTTTAAACTGCCAGTTTCATATGTTAAAGTATCAGCAACATGTTATTGGATTGCTTAAACAGAAAATGATGTTGATTCCTGACTGTGCGGAAAATAAAGAATTACAGGATTTAATGCATTCTGCTGAATAGGTTGGAATTCATACTTTGCAATGTGGATTTGATTCTTTAGAGGCCTCTTGCAGGGCTGCTGTTACTGGGTCTGTGCTCAGAAGGCATGCTTGGCTTAAGGAGCAATCTTTGCCTGATCATGTTAACGCTGAATTGTTGAATGCTCCCATAAATCAGGACCGCCTGTTTGGCAACAAGGCTGAGGAATTTCTTAAAAAGATGGAAGATAAAGCTAAATCTATGCAAACTGTTAGATTTCTTACAAGTTCAGCCTCCTAGAATTAGTAGGTACTGACCCTCTAAGAAGTGGTCCTTTCCAGCCCTTCCAGGTCTTCTCAAGCCAAATCCAGATGCAGCAGAAACCCCAGTGGAGACACAAGACTAAGCAGTGGGGGGATTCCGCACCCAAATCAGGGAGTAGTAAGACTCCCCCCTATGGAAAGCTGTCTCAATGACTTGCTTTTAAAACTTCCAAGTACTTCCCAACTGAATCTCCTTTAGGTGGAAAAGATTGGTCTGCAGGCCAAAAACTTGGAACTCATTACCCAGGACAAAAGAGTTTTAAATATAGTGTCCCAAGGGTTCAGATTTCACTTCCACACCTTAACAACAACAAGCGGGTGGCCAGATCTACCCCCAAATCAGTGGGCAGAGGCCCAAAATCAAGTACCATCTCTCTTAAGCATGGGGGCTATTCTGTTAGTACCAGAAGAGGAAAAGGGACAAGGTTTCTTTTCGAGACTTTTTCTGGTACGCAGAAAAGGCCATACATGGCGTCCTATTCCGGACCTTTCTACTCTAAATACCTTTCTGGTGATTCCAAAATTCAAGATGCTGAATCTTCAACAGCTGCTTCCTATGCTAGGCAAAGATGCATGGTTGGCAACACTAGACTTAAAAGAAGCATACCTACACATCCCTATCAGGGAGTCTTGCAGAAGATACCTATGCTTCAAAGCAGGCTACATGCACTATCCGTTCTGTGCACTGCCCTTTGGCTTATCTGCTACGCCCAGGGTATTCACAAAGTGCCTAGCTCCAGTCATTGCGTTCTGCAGGTAAAGAAATATTTAAATATATCCATACCTGGACGATTGTCTAATTCAGGCAGAAAGCCAGGACATACTTTTGAATCATCTGGCCTTTGTTCAAAGGGTACAGACTTGTCTGGGGTACACCATAAATGAAAAGAAATCACACCTGGTACCCTGTCATCAAATTACATTCCTGGGAGCAAGCTTGAATACAACTTCCCAGATGGCTTTTCTCACGCCAGAGAAACACTCATTTGACAACCTTCTTCAAACAAATGGCCACAAAAACCCAGTTGTCTGCAAGGCAAATACTGCAAGCTTTGGGGTTCATGGCCTCCTGCATTCTTCTAATTCCATATGCAAGGCTGTATACGAGAAAATTGCAGTGGTATATCAAAAGCTTATGGTGTCAACATTCACAGGATCTAGAAGCTATGATTCCTATCATACTTTGCCTATGCTTAGAGTTACTTTGGTTGGCAGAGGCCTGCCACCAAAACAAGGGACTACCATTCTCATTAGCACCTACCGCCCAAACCTTAACAGACACATCAGGTTATGCATGGGGAGCTCACCTGGCAGTGAAGTGCATTCAGGGCAAATGGAACCCAAGTCAAATGCACCCACCCATAAATCAAAAGGAAATGTTAGCTGTACAGATCTCTGATGGCCTTCAAGGACCACATTCTTCCAGGACAACTAATGGTAAAGACAGACAACAGCACAGTCATGTGGTACATTAACAAGTAGGAGGATATGCACTCTTACCCCCCTCTGCAGACTAGCCATGGCGTTGTGGAACACAACCTTGAGCTACCAAGTAAATCTACAAGCTCAATTCCTGCCAGGAAAACTAAATACACTGGCAGATGGACTAAGCAGAAAACCTCATGGACCCACATGAGTGGAAACTGGAACCAAGGATTTTCAACATGTTGACAAGCAAATGGGGGAACCCAGATATAGACCTGTTTGCCTCCCCCCGGAACCATCAATTGGACAAATATTGCACAAGGATTCCCCACAAACTAGCTTGGAAAGTGGATGCTCTATCCTTCAGCTGGAAAAACCTATCAGTTTATGCCTTTACTCCTCTGCCTCTGCTCTCCAAGGTACTACTAAACATCAAACGACAAGCCAAGGACGATTTTAATTGCACCAGACTGGCCATGCCAACATTGGTACCCCCTCCTGCACAGTGCACAGTGCCCCATTGCACCTGCCTCAAACTCCTTCCCTGTTGTCTCAGCAGGAGAACCAGATTTCTGCACCCTCAGCTGAAAACCCTCAACCTAGCAGTCTGGCTAATTACCTGATCTCTCCTTTACCATCCCTCAGTAAATCTGTGATGGATATCATTTTATTGGCTAGGAGGCCTAGTACTAGAACATCTTATGCTGCAAAATGGAAAAGATTTTGTACCTGGAACCAGTCTCAAGGGATGAGCGCACCAGTGCCGAATTTGTCTTAGATTCTACAATATTTGAAAGATATGCTTCATAAGAGCTTGTCCTTTTCCTCGTCCAAAATTCATTCCTCAGCCATTTCAGCTCATTATAGCACAGAACCTCCCCTCTTCTGTCACCCATTGCTCAAGCGGTTCCTCAGAGGGGCCAAAAATGTAAGGCCACCGAGGAGAGCTCCAACTCCAGCCTGGGACCTTAATGTTGTCTTGGAGAAACTCACTCTTCTTCCTTACGAGCCAGCTGCTACTGCAGATTTAAAATTACTTTCCTGGAAAATAGCTTTCCTTTTAGCAGTCACTTCTGCAACAAGGGTATCTGAGTTACAGGCTCTTATGGCAGTGGAGCCTTTCATCATCTTTCATGTGGACAGGGTGTCCCTCAGAACCAATCCCTCCTTCATGCCCAAGGTGGTATCCTGTGTGGCTCTTGTCCTTTCATTTGCCTACCTTCTTTCCTAACCCACAGAACAAAGGGGAATGGATACTGCACTCATGTGCACAGACAACTTAGATTCTACTTGGACAGGACTAAACCTCAAAGGAAATCTGAACAACTGCTGGTGGCATTTGCTTCAGGGACAGAGGGGAAAGTGATTTTAAAGCAAACCATTTCAAAATGGATATGCCACTGCATTCATTTTTGCCATAAGCACCATGGAAAACCTGTCCCGCAGGGCATCATACCCCATTCAACCAGGACTGCATCTACCTCTACAGCCTTTCTCAGTGGCGTCCCTACAAGGGACATCCTAGAGTTCTGTACATACTTTCACCAAGCATTATCATTTGCCAATTTTCTCTAAATCCAGAGCTGGTTTTGCCACTGCAGTCTTGCAGGGCCTTATAGCTGGTCCTAATTCTATGTAAATTTCTCCTCCCACCCTTAGCTTTGGGAATCTACCCAAATGTAATGACTGCAACAGTGAAACACGAAGAACATAGTACAGTTGTGTACACTTACCATAATTGTAGATGTTCGAGTGTATTCACTGTTTCAGTCCTGGTTACCCTCCCTCCAACCCCCTTTCTTCTTTTTGCTATACCTCTATTCTCACTCACTATGCTCAAAAAGCTTTTTGGTGTATTTGCTTTTTTGTTGGAGGTATATCCTTGTATTATAGATTTAATTGGTTACCATTAGGGAGGCATCTGACATCTGGGGCAAGAAAAACTGATGTAATGGCGTCTGCTGCATGTTTTATACCCCTGACGTCATGGAAGAAGGGACAGCAACCGACGCAGGATCCAAGACTTTGTTAATCAGGCCGACTGAGGGCTACTGCAAGCAGATAACACAAATGTAATGACTGCAACAAGTGAATACACTTGAACATCTGCATTTTTGGTAAGTGTACACAACTGTACTTTAATTCTCAACTGCCTATGGGGGCTATAGAACCAGTTCCTGCAAATCAAGCAAGCCTAGGTTTTTATTCAAGGCTTTTTCTGGTACCCAAGAAAGGGGGCACCTGGCGCCCTATTCTGGATCTGTCCATTCTAAACACTTTTCTGGTGATTCCCAAATTCAAGATGCTCACCCTTTAACAATTACTACCACTGCTGGGCAGGGATTCATAGCTGGTAACTTCGGATCTCAAGGAGGCTTATCTGCACATCCCAATAAGGGAAAGTTGCAGGCAGTTCCTTTGCTTCAGGGCTGGGGAGCAACAGTTTCAATTCTCTGCATTGCCCTTTGGCTTATCTACTGCTCCCAAAGTTTTTACGAAGTGCCTGGCTCCAGCCATTGCTTTTTGCAGGCAGAGAAACATTCAGATTTATCCTTACTGGACGACTTGTCTCATTCAAGCAAACTCCCCAGAGCAACTAGAAAAGGATTTGGATTTCGTGAAGAACATTCTCACCTCTTTGGGTTCCACACTCAACGAAAAGAAGCCAAAGTTGGTTCTTTCAAGGGGCATTGTTTTCCTGGGAGCGAGTCTGAATACAGCCACCCAGATGGTATTCCTTCCTCAACAGAAGCAAGATCTTTCCGCTTACCTCATTAACTTGGCAAGCATGACCCTGCTCCCTGCAAGGTAATTCTTGCAACACTGGGGTTCATGGCTTCATGTATTTTGATTATCCCATATGCAAGGCTGCATATGAGAGAACTTCAATGGTACCTCAAGAATCTTTGGTGTCAACACACACATTCCCTGTCTACAAATGGAGTTCCTCTGGTGGGCGACAGCCTGTTCTCAGAACAAGGGTCTCCCTTTCCGCCCAACGCCTGCCAGCCAGAATCACACCACAGACTCCTCAGATATTGCATGGGGGGCTTATCTGGAAGGTAGGGACATGCAGGGGACTTGGAGCACCCAGCAGATTCATCTGCACATAAACGTGAAAGAATTGATGGCAGTGCAGCAGGCCTTGCTGGCTTTCAAGGACCTATTCTACCCTGGGACCCTGCTGATCAGGACTGACAATACCACAGTCGTGTAGTATATCAACAAGCAAGGGGGGACTCACTCTTATCCCTTGTGCAGACAAAGCATGAAACTATGGTCCCTAGTAGCATCCATGGGCTTGCATCTAATAGTCCAGTATCTTCCAGGGAGGCTAAAGTCCTTGACTGATCATTTGAGCAGACATGTTCTGGATCGTCACAAATGGCAACTGAACAGGGGCATTATCCATCGCATCACTCATCATTGGGGCACCCCACAAGTGGATCTTTTCTCCTCTCACACCAGTCATCTCCTTCCAACCTTCTGCACCAGGGAGTTTCACAACAAAGCTTGGAGGGTGGCTGTGTTGTCCTTCCCATGGACACATCTCTCAGTTTATGCATTCCCTCCTCTGTCTCTTCTTCCCAGAGTGCTACTGAAGATAAGGGACAAAAAAACAAAGCCTATTCTGCTAGCTCCAGATTGGCCCAGGCAGCATTGGTATCCCCTCCTTCGCAACCTTTCCTAGGCTCAGCCTTGGCATCTTCCCCTGGTACCAAATCTGATACCAAATCTGTTGGTTCAGGGAGGGGGAAGTTCCTTCATCCTCATCTTCAAACTCTGCATTTAACTGCATGGCTAATACTTTAAATCTTTCCCAACAGTTGGGTTGAAGTTCTTCATGAGGCCAGGAGGCCTAGCAGAAGAAAATCCTATGCAGATAAATGGGAAAGATTTTGCTCTTGGATGCTAGCTAAAGGAAAAGACTCTTCTCATCTTTCTCTTTCACTCATTCTTGACTACCTAGCAGGATTGCTTAATGACTTTCCTTTTCTTAAATCAAAATTCATGCTTCAGCAATTTCAGCTCTCAGTTCTTTTGAGCAACCCATTCTGTCTCACCTCTTGATGAAGCAGTTCCTGAGGGAAGCTAGTAATCTTAGATCTCCCAGAAGAGCTCCTACTTCTGTTTGGGATCTTAATTTTGTCCTGGAAAAACTTACTCTGCCTCCCTTAGAACCAGCTGCCTCTGCAGATTTGAAGTTTCTATCCTGGAAAACTGCTTTCCTATTAGCTATTACTTCAGCTAGAAGGGTATCTGAGCTGCAAGCCTTAATGGCAGAAGAACCTTTCATTATTTTTCACTCCAGTCAGGTTTCTTTGAGAACAATTCCCTCGTTTATGCCTAAGGTTTCCAGTTTAACCCTTAACCAGTCTATTCATCTGCCTACATTTTTCAACAATCCCCAAAATAAAGGGGAAAGGATTCTGCACTCTTGATGTGCATAGACAGCTGAAGTTTTACTTACACAGGACCAAATCCTTTCGAAAATCTGAACAGTTATTGGTTGGTTTTGCTCCTGGTGCTCAGGGTAAAGGTAGTTCAAAACGAACTATCTCCAAATGGATTGCTCATTGTATTCACTTTTGTTACCTGCAGCATGGGACGGTTCTCCCTCTGGGTACTAGGACCCATTCTACTAGAGCAGCCTCTACCTCTGCAGCCTTTCTGAGAGGACATTCTAGAAACAGCTACTTGGTCTTCTGTTCATACTTTCACAAAGCATCACAATCTACCTTTGTTTTCTAAATCCAGGGCTGGTTTTGCCTCTGCAGTTTTGCAGGGCCTCCTTACCAACCCTTAAACTGTGAGCCTTCCTCCCCCTTTGTCTTCTTACTAGGCTTTGGGAATCAAACCCATATGTGAGGACTGCAACAGTGAAACACGAAGAACTTAGTTTAGTTGTGTACACTTAACATAAATGTAGATGTTTGAGTATGTTCACTGTTGCAGTCCTGGTTTCCCACCCTCCATTTCCCCCTTTTTTCCTAAGGCGCAGACTATAGTTTTTATTTTTTGTATGACATGTCTCCAGAGTGCTACCATTCCTGGGTTAGCCTTCTTTTGGGGGCTCCTGACAGTTAAGGCAAGAAAAACTGAGGAAATGGCGTCAACTGCCTCCTTTTATACCTGACGTACTGACATCAGTTTTACAACCGATGGCAACCCAACATCATATACCAAGGACTCTGGTATTCGGGCCGACTCAGGGCTACTGGGAGCCGCATAACCCTTATGTGAGGATTGCAGCTGTGAATACACCAACATCTACATTTATGGTAAGTGTACACAACTGTACTTTTTCCATTCCATCACAAGTTCTAACACATACTTCAGTACTCTCATTTCAGTGGTGCAGTATTGTTCTCGGGGAAATCCGTATAATCTGTTCAGAAGCATTCTAGTCTGTTGACTTCCATTTTTAAACTATTGCTTGCATGCATCTTATTCTTCTGTAGGCAGAAATAAAAAAAAGTTGGCATCTCTTTCCTTAACTGTATGTTTCATATTCACCCTCTGATTTCCATTTTAAAATTCTGTCACATTCACTCAGCCATTTGTTGTATTTACCCATCACCTAGTCATTCACAATGCTTCATTCTTAGTTTCATAAAATATTAACAAGCTAAGCATGGAAACTTGAGTCTATGTCAGATCGTCGAACGGCCACATTGTCAAACATATTATGTCACCAACAGTGCAAGCTGTCGAACCGTTCTGATTGAGATCTCATTATCGGGGCGATCAGGAAATTTGCCTTTTTCCCCACTGTAATGCAGTCTCTGAATTGGTATGTATAATTAGCGGGGGGGGGGGGGTACAGCCCTCCACATGGGGAGTTTGGCCTGCATCGTCGAGATGATGCTCAAACAATGTGACCGTTCGGCGATCTGAGATGGACCCTGTAAACTTCTACTGATTTTCATAGGTTCATACTAGGCTATCTGCCCTAGGGCATTTATAAGCCTAGCCAGAGTGTGTGTGGCTTTCACCCCTTAGGATGAGAATACTATACCCATTAGTTTGCTGTGCCTCTGTCCAGCAGTGATACAGAGATGATTCCCAGGGTAAACCTACGATCTCCCATCCACTCGTCAAGATTTCTCTTGAACAGAGTCAGTGAGGGGCTCTGCTTCACATGGACTGGGATTCTCTTCCATAGTGTAGGGAGTCTCTGGGTGATGAATCTGTCCCTCCAGCACGTCCTATTTATATCCGTGTTGAGGTTTAAGTCTCTTGCTCTCGTGGCTCTGGTGGATTTGAATTTTTTGAGGTGGAGCATGTCCATTAATTCCGGGTTGGACATGGCCTTGTATGTCAGGCACAGATCACCTCTGAGCAGACGGTATGCGACTGAGTAGAGCTGGAGTTTCTTCAGTCGGGCATCGTATGACATATGTTTGAGCCCCTTTATCCTTTTGGTGTCTTTTCAACCGCTGCAGGTGTCGGGTAAGATACATTCCGAATGGGGCGTTGTACTCAATCATTGGTCTGATAAGTGAAGAGTACAGGGGTACAATGACCTCTCCTGATCTGGATGTGAATCCCTTCATGATCAGGTGGGCAATGTAGAAGGTCTTCCTAACCACTTTGGCAATGTGAGTGTCAAAAGAGAGGTTACTGTCAACTTGGGTCCCCAGGTCCCTGATAACTTCTTCCGTGTTTAATGGATTACCACCTATGTGGTAATTAGGGGTTACCTTGTTTTTCCCAAAGGGTATGACTATACATTTTTTGGCATTTAGCTTAAGGTCATGGCTCTGGCACCAGTTATCCATTTCTATGAGACCTTTCTGGAGGATGTCTGTGTCTGATGGAGTGTCAATTATGGTGCCCAGTTTGCAGTCATCTGCAAATTTTGTCAGCCACAATCCCCCTATGTTTGCCTGCACTTCAGAAAAATAAATGCCGAACAAGAGGGGGCCCAGGACTGAGCCCTGTGGGACGCCGCTCGTGACCGGCTTAGAGTCTGACATGGCACCAACAACTCTAACCCTGTGTGTTCTGTCCTTGAGCCAGTTTGCAACCCATCTTGTGACATATGGTTTTACATCTAAGCTGGTGAGCTTTTCTATGATGCCCGAGTGGAGTATTGTGTCGAATGCTTTTGCTAGGTCAAGGTAGGCTGTGTGAACTGCCTTACCCTCATCAATGGCCTTAGTGACTGTTTCGGAAAAGTCGACCAAGTTCAAGAGGCAGGATCTGCCCTTGACAAAGCCAAATTGGGTAGGATCCAGTGTCTGTAGGTCCCCAATGTCTTTATTTATGAGTTCCATTATGATCCTCTCCATAGCTTTGCAGACAAGGCTCGTCAAGCTTATGGGGCGGTAATTTCCAGGGTCCGTAGAAGCACCGCCTTTGTGGAGTGGGACCACAGTTGCCGTACGCCATTCTTTGGGTACGTATCCTGTAGTAAGGCTAAGATTAAACAGCAGCCTTATGTGTGGGTTTAGTTCCTCATTGAGTTCGTGTAGCACACAGCCGGGGACAGATGCTGTGTTTTTTGCTTTAGAGAGAGCAGCTCTCACCTGGGCATCTGAGATGTTTGGGTGGCTAGACTCTGGTGGGATAGATATTTCTCCTTTTGGGGGGGAGGGAGGGGAGAAATTTGCACTGAACCTGTCTGCCAGTATGTTGGCAATGTCTGTGGGTTCAGTGATTTTTTATCATTTTGGACTAATTCTGAGCATATCTGGGAGTTTCCACCCAGGTTTCTAACATAGCTAAAGAAGGCTTTATGATTGTCTTTTGTGTCATTAGCGATTTTTCTCTCAAAGTTGGCCTTGGATAATTTTATGAGTGATTGTAGTTTTTTGCTAGTATTGATCAGAGATGCCTTCCCATTTAGGGATTTTGCTCTGTCATGTAGTAGCTTTCTCCTCTTGTTGTAGAGTTTGTTTATGGCTGGAGTCCACCAGACCGGGCACCTGCCTTTGGTGGAAAGGGTCTTGATTTTATTAGGGATTGCTTGATCCATACATTCCTGGAGGTGCTCATAGAAGGCATTTGTAAGGGTTTCAGCAGCGTGGGTTGTGGTTTCCACTGGCTCAGGGGCCTTGAAGGATACCACTCCAGTCTTAAGAAGTGTGAAGTTTGCTTTTGAGAAGTTCTTCACTGTGGTCTTTTTTGCTGGGGGTGGGGTGGGATGTGGATCTCCAGTGAGATTAATTTATGGTCTGATCTCACCAATGAGGGATATACTTCCGGTGTGGAGCATTTTGTCCCCATGTTTGTGATGATCAGGTCTAGTATATTTTCTCCTGTTGTGGGAATGGTGACTAGTTGTTCCATAGCATTTGAGTTTATGAACTCAAGTAACCTTTGGGCTAGGGTGTTGGGGCTTGAGTAATGTTCCCAGTCTATGTTTGGGTAGTTGAAGTCACCCAATATGATGGTGTTTGGAGAGACATTCATACTCTCCAGTGTCTTCAGGAAGGCTGTGTGGGTTTCCTGAGTTTGAGAAGGTGGTCTGTAGCATGTTACAAACTGTAGGGCAGTTTTACCTATGGTTAATTGCACCTGGATGGTCTTGGATGCTTCGTGCGTTGCCACTAACCTGGAGGTGTGGGTATCTTTTATGAATATGGATACTCCCCCTCCATATGTGGTTCGGTCCGGATTTTGGGGCCGGAACGCATGATATGAGGTATAACCTGATAGTGCTGGGGTGCTCTCAGGAGCCTTGAACCAGGTTTCAGTCACAGCACAGACATCGATGTTCTCCATACTGAGGAGGGCTTCGAGGGTGTGCATCTTGAGGTTTAGACTTCTGGCATTGAGCAGTATTACCCTTAGTTTTTCTCCATTTTTGTTTTCTAGGGTGGTAGGTTTATCATTTGAGCCTTGCCTAAAAAAGGCACTATGGGGTGGCAAGAGCCTTTGCCAATATCCGGAAGCCCAGGGGTGACAGGTGCAAGCCGTCCCTTGCGAAGCAGCATGGCTTGTCAAGCATGTCATCCCAGGCAGACAGACATTGGATCCCCTTAGAATGACACCAGTAATTAAGCCAATTATTAAAGCTGATCATTTTGTCTCTGTATTGTGGCATCATTCTTAGTGAGGGTAGGATACTGCTCAGGGTCAGGGTCATACCGGCCTGGGCTACATAATCTGAGAGCTCCTCTGTCTCTTTTCATGTAGTCCAGGGAGGTACGTCTCAGGTCGTTCACACCGGCATGGACAATGACTGAGTCATACTTGTACTTGCTGTGGAAGTGACCTGAGTGCTTGTGTTATGTGGCGGATTCTAGCGCCTGACAGGCAGCTTACTGTGATCTTTTCCTTGTTCAGTCTGGTGAGTGGGACGTCAGTGTGTCTGACTATGGAGTCACCTATAACAAGTGTGTCTGGCATTGTGTTTGGCCTTAAGGGCTGTGACTGTTTAGCACACTGACTTTGAGAACTATGTGTTGCATGTCTTATGTCTTGAGGTGGCAGTTGCTTGGGTGTCTGCTTTGGAGGCCTCTGTAGTTTTGGTAGATTTTTGATCAGTGCCTCCGAGTATGTCTTTGTGTGTTTGTGTTTGTTTTGCAGTTGTGATAGTTCTATGTGAAACTGGGTTTGTGGTGTGCGTGGTTTCCTTCTCCTCCTGTCTGGTCTTGCCAGTCCTGAGTTGAGAGAGCTCAGCCTCCAGTTTGGCTATATAGTTGCATCTCTCACATGTATTTGTGTTTTGTGGGAGAAGGAGTGGGTTGTCTGTGTACATGAGGCAATTGTAACATTGCCTCAAGATGCCCAGATTTACCAGCTGAACAGGAGAGGAGGCTAGCAACTGACCCTTCGACATGCTAGAAAAAGTTTGCTGTGTAACTGAGTCAGAAGGGACCTATAAGGAAATGGGTACTCAAGGGGATTCTAGGCTAATGTAGTACTTTTAGTATACAAGTACTTTACCTATATAAAAATGCTTTAGGAGCAAGTGCTGAGCTTTACCTATATAAAAATGCTTTAGGAGCAAGTGCTGAGCTTTTTAGATAGAGAATAGACTGTTTAGATTGCAAGTAGAGAAGTTCTAAGGGAAAAATTGAAAAGCAGACTTTACGGAGCCAGAAATAGTTTTACCTTGTTTAACCGGCGATGCCCGATGGTGCTCTATGGGCAACTCCGCGCTAAATCACGCGAAAGCGTGCTAAAGTGGGCTTTATAGCAGGGGGTTGAAAAGAGCTAGGAATTGACCCAAAATGGCCAATAGACTACAAGTTTCTGGCTGGAACCACTGCTCTAGGGACAAATAGGCTGCTCAGTGCTCCCCACTCCCACTGGTGAACAAAGAAGCTTCCCTTTATCCAAATAAGGATATGGAATAGCACAGGAACCGAGCCAAAGCCCAGAGATCAGCAAACTCTGAAGACTGGACTATTTTTGCATTAAGACCTTGTGTTGTATTCTCCTTTCTTGTTTTCTCAGAGCATTTAGGCATTTTAGTAGTAATCTTTTCTGCTAGTTCACCTTGTATTTTCTTTCTGACTGAAGTTTCCACCCTTAACATTCACCAAGTCTCATATCTACTTCAGCAGACATTTTTTCACAAGCATTCTTCATGATCGACTAGCTAGTGTTAGTTTAATCCCACATTGAAAGTTCGGTTGTTTTTCTTTTGTCACATATCTACCCTTATAAACATTGCTCCTCATATTTTCTTCTCTTCACACTGCAGACTAATAATTACTTTTGCTTGGCACATTCCTGCTTTGCATGTCTCAGTAACGTCCCAACAGAAGTGAAGGAGACATTGATGCTTATATTTGCACATTCTTTAAAAACGTTTAGCACTTCATCTCATCCAGTAAAGGATGGCAAGCACTTTTAACATTTTTCGTCATGCTATCCATCACAGTGTTGAGCATCATTTTCCATCTTTTTCACACCATCACCCACTGCCCATAGGACCAACTATTGCACCATGACACAGACATCACTTTTAATTGATAATTCAACTTAATCACAAATTGTTTCATATTTTTCTTCATTCACCTTTCTGCTACTAATATTCTGCAACGTAATAACCTACTTTATCCGTTGGTGTTCTTATCCAGCTTTTGCTTTCATCCTACTTTTCTTTCTGCAAGTAACACCTAATTCCTAAATTATCTGTTGTGGGCAAATGGAACTCGAGCACAGCCTTTATTCCCCCCCCCCCATTTGGTCTAGATATCAAACTGAATAAAAATATTGCAGATATTGCACCAGATGCTAACTAAACATTTAACTTCCATTCTGTTTATACATATATGCCGTGCGTTGAAAAAAAACTTGTCTTCATGGCATAATTTGCATTTATTCAATCTGCCCACACAGAACAGTAGCTGTTAAAGTACTAAAAAGTACTATACTGCATTACTGACATCACAGTTATTGTAAATTTTCAGCAGGGGTATGTTGAAAAAGTGTATTTAATGAGGGACATTTAGTCTCCTAGCAGTTTGGGGTGATGTGGTTAAGGGTTTCAATGGTCTTCGTCTGCAAACTGAGCTGACTGCAATACAAACACTACAAATGTTCAGAAAGAGAAGAATTATCAAGATGTAGCTTAAGAGTTTAAATGTACATGCTCAGAATAATTTCAGCTTTAGCTCTGTAGAGTATGAGTAGCGCCCTGAAGCACTCTATTCCACACTTGTACATTTACAAGACATTTGAGAAAGAATAATCAATCCTCCTGCAAACATTTTACCATTGTAAGTAATAACTGCTGCAATTTCTTGTTTATGTACATGTCATGGCTTACATACGCGTGTTATGTTTCTGTGAACATACAATTGCTATGTACATGTTTTGTTTGATGTAGAGCAGCCATTTAATTTTAACTCTGCCTTTTTGGCCCAGGTTGTTACTTAAAAGGCTACAATAGCAGTACATTTACCCGGTAAACTAACTAACAGTCTAAATAAATAAATAGCTAGCTTGGGTTATATTAGCCATAATCTTATACCTATATAAAAAATAAAATCACTACTACAGTTTACTTCTCCCAACGTCTTTAATAAAATGTTTAGTAATTTTGTCACCAAACATGTATCATCAATGAGCTCAAAGTTGCTACTATTGAAGAGGCTTTTCCCTTTTCAGAGCCACCTTCAAGCATTATTTGGCCATGCATACTTAAGTATTTTGAAACCCAGCAGGCAACAAGGAGGTTTTAGATTTGTTATCCCTCTCCCAACCGGTGTACGTCTGTTTTTAATGTAGAAAAAGACCGTAACATACGTTGATGAAGGCCCTCAAGGACAAAAGAAACTCCTGACTCTTGCCCTTCATGGAGAAAGATTGTTTCTGTATAGGCTGGTACTTTACCAAGCCTCCAAAGTCAAAACATAAGGACACATCTTCAGTCCATGCTCTCCAAAAAAGCCATCTCATTTACAGAGGTTATAATTTATATTGAAGAGGTGCTTAACTGATTGTCTGTAGACCCCTCCTCTTTAAGAAAAATATCACTAATGAGCCTTGCCATCTCTGTTTAAAAAACATTTCAAGGAATTATGAAAGCCAGGAGTCCGCAGGCAGCTACCAGTCGCAAAAGAGCCTCCAGACTTGAAAGAGCAGCAAGAGGGAGCATGGAGGGGTTTGCAGAGCACTCGTACGTGGACCCTTCTGTCACCTTTTCTTTCCTACATATTGTACTAGAGTGTCTTCATCACTGGGAATCTTACTACTTAATACGAACTCTAGGATTGCTAAACAGATATGGTGAAGATGTGTACATCTACTAACTTTGAAAAGGGCATTAAGTTGTATACGCCACATAATAAGCTTTTCAGTGCTTTTTATTGCTTTTGCAGTGGTGATGGACAGGTTGACAAACGAGATCAGACAGGAGTCCCTGTGGACTGTGATGTGTTGTTTTTTTTTTTTAATGTAAAATAAATAAATAAATAAATATTTGCCGAGGACATTGATTTGTAGTGAGAGTAGGAAACCGGTTGAGGAGACCCTGAAGTGGTGATGATATGCTCTAGAGAGGAGAGGAATGAAAGGTCAGCAGGACTAAGAATATATGTGTGTGAGTGAGAGGGAGGATAGAGAAATGGTAAGGATGCAGGGAGTAGAGATGGCAAAGGTAGACGAGTTTAGATATTTAGAATCAACAGTTCACAGTAGTGGTGAGAGTGGAAGAGAGGTGAAGGAGAGTGCAGGCAGGGTAGAGTGGGTGTAGAGTGATTTGTGACAGACTGGTACCAGTAAGAGTGAAAAGGAAGATTTACAAGATGGTAGTAAGATTACCTATGTTATATGGGTTGGAAATGGTGGCATTGACGAAAAGACAGGAGTCAGAGCCGGAGGTGGCACAGTTAAAGATGTTAAAATTTGCATTGGGTGTGATGAGGATGGACAGGATTAGAAATGAGTATATTAGAGGGTCAGCTCAGGTTGGACAGTTTGGAGACCAAGCCAGAGAGGCGAGATTGCATTTGTTTGGACGTGGTGAGGAGGGATGCAGGGTATATTGGGAGAAAGATGCAACTGCCAGGTAAAAGGAAGCCCTAAGATAAGGTTTATAGATGTGGTGAGAGAGGACATGCAGGTGGTTAGTGTGACGGGCAAGATGCAGAGGACAGGAACAAATGGAAACAGATGATCTGCTGTGGCAACCCCAACCTAGAGCATTCAAAAGAAAAAGAAGCCATAATTGCTTTTCAAAGCTCCGTCTTGGTCCAAAGTCAAGATCCTTAGCAGAATTTTTCAAATAACAGTCGATGCAAATTGGAGAAATATCATGCCTTGCTTGGCAGAGTTGGGGCCCGCACTGTAATACACGCATGTGATATAATCAGTACCTCATCTAAGTCAGCTATGTCTGAAGTCATGGTGAAAAAAACGTGCCTTGTTCTAGATTGAAGCTAACCCTGTGAAATTTGAATGCCAGTTTTTAGATGCCTAGTCAGTAATGATTTATTTGTTCAGCTTTATCTTATTATATCTGTCTTAAAGTAAAGAAAGGGAATACAGTGTAATTTGTTAGACATGTATTTTGCTAATTCAAGTCAGCGGTTATAACTTTTTCCCTGTAATGGAGATTTTTTTTTTAAGTTTGTACTCTAGCTTCCAATGGGTGTGGCCTGATTCTTTTTATTTATTATTGTGTAGAATGCTTTTTATTGAAATTGTATTTGTGGCTGTGTCACGCTGCTCCTATTGGTTGCTGTTCCTGCATCTGAGCTGTCCAGGGTGATGAAGTACTGTGTATTGCATGATGATTGGTTTCCACTGGATGTAGATGTTGTCTGCTGTTACATCTCCCTCCATTTCCTACAACACACACTCTCGATGCACTGAGCTGTCCACGGTGCTGAAGTACTTTTTTGCATAATGATTCCTTCCCACTGGGTGTAGGTGTTGCCTGCATTGCTGACTTCCCACCTACATTCCATGACCACTCAGTCAGTAAATATGTAACATAATATTGATTGATTACTATTTATAAATCTTGATATATATACATAAATATAGAATTGCTGTTGTAGTTTACTTAAAAACTAAAAAGTAATAAAAAAATATAAGAGAAATTATTTTTTTAATAAAGAATTTTTTTTATTCATTCACTCTAAAAAGTAAAAAAAAAAAATATGGAAGAAGACTGAACTTTGCAAAAGAAGCACAGACAATTTGATTTGAGTAAAGCATTCAGGCTTGGTTTTGTTGATTCTGGTAATGAGGTAGCAGAAGAACTAGCAGGAGTCAGCAAAACCAACCACAAATGCTTTTCTGATATCAGCTTGTCTGTTTTTCTTTTGCAAAGTTTTTAGTTCTCTTCCTTTTTTTTTTACTTTTTTAGTGTGACTGAATAAAAAGCATTTTTTATTAAAAAAATCTTTTTTTTTTTTTTACTTCATTTTTAATGAAAATCTATCACCTCACAGTTCAAACAAATGTTCAGATGTCTAAAACAGTACCTGTTAGTAGAAAATTGTAAATGACAAAATATTTGGAAGAAATGAATCTTTACATTGGTTGCATTCATTCAGTTGTAGGTCTTAAACTTGATTTTATAAGACATCTTCCGATTGTCTTGTATGTGACTTGGTTTAGAAATTTTGTTTATATTTGCATTAATTTCAAACCCAAGCTACATTCAAGATATTAGAAGATTACAAGCAAAAGGCTGTGTAGAAAGAACACTTGTCCAGCAACCTTATGACTGGAAACAATATAGAAGGGAACTGTTGTAAGCTTCGTTGGTGTTAGCAGGTAAAGGGAAATGCCAGTAAAGAGATAGTGTCTATTTAATTTATCCCTCCCCTTACCCTGGTATGGCTGAAAGGCAGTTTCCAGTGGAATTTCCCTCATTGTAAGCAGTGACTGTAGATGGTTTATGGTAGCTTATCAAAGTACATTTACTTTGAATTCTGTCCTCCAATGTAAAATATACTTGGACAGAATTAGCAAGGTAAGATACTCTGAAAAATCTTAAGTATTTTTTTTAAGTGGGAAAGTCCCACTTCCAGCACCACTGTTAAAGTAAATATACAAACTCCAGGATCAGACAGAAAAAAATTCTCTCTTCTGTGGTACAAACTTCATTATTTAGTAATCTCTCTGAAATACCTCTGGTTCGTACATTCTTTTTTGAACACCATTTCTTTTAGGAAAATTAACTCAGACAAAATGTGTTGGAAAAGAATGTATTTGACCATGAATTTGTAATCCCTATAGACATATGGGTGTTGCAGGAAATAGCTGCAAGTTGCATAGCAGAATCACGTATGTCATTTTCTTGTACACACTCTGTAAAGAATGTGTCTGTATTTAGTGTGGTAATATACTTTACAGTTAGCCAGTGCAAATGCTCAATAAAACAAGTTGATCCAATGTGCTTATGTATCTTGTGTTCTGTTTTTTTGTGTGTGTAATATTTCACTTTTTGTTGAACCTGTGGCCTTGGTTGTGTAAGTAAATCCCTACACTAACCACTGCCTCAGTCCGATGTCCTTCAAGAATGCAGCTGCAGTCATAACATATGGGTTGTCCTGCCTCAGGCAGCCCTCGGTCGGCCGGATTCCAAAGTCTGGGTCCGACGTCGGCTGATGTCGCATTTCTCTCCGACGTCAGAGCGGCTGGAGTATATAAGCATCAGCCGACGCCATCTTCTTCAGTCTTTCTTGCCGCGCGGTGCCCGAAGCAGAAGCAGTTCGCAAGTGCCGGTCGGTCAGCTCCTGTATTCTTCGAAACCGAAGTCATCAAAAAAGCTAAGTACCCCCGTTGGGGACCTTTTCTTGCCTCAGCCGATGTCAGAAATTACTGAAAAAGTAAATAATTTTTTGTCTTGTGGTAAACAAATACCTCAAGGATTTCCACTCTTACTGCCTCCCTTGCCTTGGCCCAGACCACGACGTCTCGGCCTGTGCCGCCTGTGCTCGCTTCAACAAGCGCACTCAGGCGCCGGGCGAAGTTCGCTGAAGACTTTTTCGGTGAAAAATTTGATTATACAATGCCGTCGGAACAACCGACAACGCAGACTCCTAAGAAACGAAAAGACCGGGACCGACATCCTCGGCCCGCGTCTTCAACCGACACCACGCCAAAACTAACCGCGAGTGCTCCGGTTCCCTCTGAGGTGGTTATTCCACCGCTCCGAACCGAAGACACCACATTACCGATACCTCCGATACCGGAGGCCACTCCGCCAGTTATTGATTTTCCTCCGGATACCGAAACCGAGGAAATGCCCGAGACCATTGCTGTTGATAAGGTAACTCCTGCACGTGGAGCGGCTAGGCCTCCCATGCCCATGTCTATCAAGGCCTACACACGTGCCAAGGCAGCCAGCAAGTCCAAACATCTTACTGCTAAAAACTTACCTCAGACTACTCCTGAAACTCAGATCATGTCCATGGCCGCAGATTTAATTTCTCTGATCAGAGGCTCCCAGGCCCAGCCTGAGAGAGGATCCCAGCCTCCTCCTGATAAGAGGCCCAGGGTTGAACCCCCTGACCCTCTGCCCTCAGATGAAGATTCTGAGGACTCTGTTCCCTCTGAAAGCCAGGAAGAGCCCTTCCAGACCTTTGAGGATTCAGATGCAGAGGACTCCATTTCCTCGGCCTCCCCTCCTGAGGATATTTCTTTTGGGGAAGTTCTGCATTCCATGAGGGAGCATTTTAAGTGGCAAGGCCAGGAATTTTCTGATTCCAGAAAGCGCCTTCGAACCTTCCTCAAAAAGCCTCAACACAGACCCTTAGCTATACCTCCTGTGCTTGATGTTTTGGATGATTTATACTCTGACTCCAGTGTTTCCCCTGATACTCTTCCTCCTGCTCCTGTCAAGCCTGACAGATACTATAGGGTTTCAGAAACCCATTCTCATTTATTTAGGGCCCATGCTGTTGATTTAGAAACAATTTCCCAGGGGCCTAAAGTGGTTTCAGCTACCACATCCAAAAATCCTTTGCCTTCCGACAGGGAAGCAAGGTCCTTAGAGAGATGGGGGAAGAAGGTCTACACCTCCACTACTTTAGCTATGAGAGCTCTCAATTGTCTCTTTCACATGTTTCAATATCAGGATTACCTGTTAGATGATTTACAGAAAAGTTTGGCCTCTCCTGAACATTTAGATAGGAAGTCCTTGCAGGAGGCTGTGCATAATTCTCAGCAAGTTAGCAATCATTTTTTGCAGTGTGGATATGATGCATTGGAGGCTTCATGTAGGGCAGCTATGACAGGGGGCGGTCATTCGTAGACATGCATGGCTAAAAGAACAACCTTTACCAGATCATGTTAAGGCAAAACTTCTTGATGCATCCTTGGAAAAGAACAAGCTTTTTGGTGCTAATGCTAAAGATGTGTTAAAGTCCATTGAGGAAAAAGCTAAGTCAGTACAAACAGTCAAAGATTTCCTCCAGGTTCAGCCGCCCAGATTCAGCAGGAACTGGCCTTCTAAAAACTGGTCCTTTCCTAATCCTGAAAGATTTCAAAGGGGTAAAAACAGGCGTGCCCGAGGAAGAGGGCAATACAGAGGATCCTACAGGGGACGACAATGGCAACCAGCAAACCAAAGAAGTGACACAGGGGTTTCTCCTGCCCCGCAGGGACAAGCTCAATGACTTTCCTCTACTTCCGCTGACCAAGGAGCAAACATAAGCTCCTTTGGGCGGAAAGTTATCTCTGTTTTCAAGAAATTGGCACAAACTGACAAAAGACAAATGGATACTGGACATTATAGACCACGGTTACAGGTTCCACTTTCGTACCTTGCCAAGAAAACAAGGCATGCCAAACCTTCCACAAAATCAGAGGGCAGAGGCTATCAAGCAAATTTCTCTGCTTGCTCAGATCAAAGCAATAGAAAATGTTCCACATCAAGAACAAGGTCAGGGGTTTTATTCAAGACTGTTCCTTGTTCCAAGAAAAGAAACTCAATGGAGACCAATACTGGACTTGTCCGCTCTAAACACTTTTCTCATATTACCAAAGTTCAAAATGCTAACTTTACAGCAACTCCTTCCCATGCTGGGCAAGGGGTCTTGGCTGATTACTCTGGACCTCAAGGAGGCATACCTGCATGTCCCTATCAGACACAGCTGCAGAAGATACCTCAGATTTCTTGCAGGGCCAGAGCATTATCAATTCTCAGCATTGCCATTTGGCTTATCTACTGCGCCCAGAGTATTCACGAAATGCCTGGCATCAGTAATTGCTCATTGCAGGCTCCAGGGGATTCAAATCTACCCGTACCTGGACGATTGCCTTATACAAGCGGACAACAAACTAACCTTGACAAAAAACCTGGATTATGTCATACACTTGCTACAGGCTCTGGGATACACAGTCAACTTTCAAAAGTCAAGACTTCAGCCATCCCAGCAAATAACCTTCTTAGGAGCCAGACTAGACACAGCCTCTCAAATGGCTTACCTGACAGAAGACAAGCAAAAGAAGTTAACTCATTACTTCAAAAGTTTAGCAAAGCTCACCCAGATGACTGCAAGGAGTTTCCTACAGGCCCTGGGTTACATGGCATCCTGCATTCTCTTGGTCCCACTAGCAAGACTACACATGAGAAAGCTTCAATGGTACTTAAAAAGCTTATGTTCTCAACACAGCAACAACCTAGAAGCAATTATTCCACTCATTCCATGTCTACAAAAGGAATTTCTATGGTGGGCCGCAGTAAGCCAGTTAAACACAGGCATGTCGTTCAAAAAACCTCAGATAACATAGACAATGACCACAGACGCCTCAGACCTTGGATGGGGGGGGCGCACATGGAGGGCAGATGTATTCAAGGGCAATGGTCCCCAAAGGAAACACATCTGCATATCAACCAAAAAGAAATGCTAGCAGTAATGCATGCCATCGAGGCCTTTGGACAACAACTTCAACAAGGCCACCTACTAATACGGACAGACAATACCACTGTGATGTGGTACATAAACAAGCAGGGGGGCACTCATTCTTACCCCCTTTGCAGACTGACAATGAATCTTTGGGAAAAATCACTGGGTCTAAACATACAGCTACAATCCCAGTTTGTTCCAGGCAAAGACAGTGTTCTGGCAGACAGTCTAAGCAGGAATTTCCTGGACCCCCATGAATGGAGGCTACATCCAGACATCTTTATACGACTCACCTCGAGATGGGGCAGGCCGGACGTGGACCTATTTGCCTCCCACCTCAATCATCACTTACAAAAGTTCTACTCAAGGACATATCATCCCACAAGCATGGAAAGTAGTAGATGCCCTCTCATTCAACTGGAACTCCCTAATAATTTATGCATTTCCACCCCTGCCACTGATGACCACAGTGTTATTAAAGATCAAGGCAGAGCAACCGAAGGGGATCCTAATAGCTCCAGACTGGCCAAGACAACACTGGTACCCACTACTACGGAGCATATGTCAAAACAAAACGTGGGCCCTTCCACAATGGCCTCAGCTTTTGACTCAACACAACTTCAGGACTATTCATCCCAACATCCAGACTCTACAGCTAACAGCTTGGGAAATCCCATAAATAACCTCAATTTACCTCTCTCCAAGGAAGTTCAGCGGATACTAACAGAAGCCCGCAGACCATCCACCAGAAAGGCTTACTCAGCCAAATGGAAGAGATTCAGCATTTGGAATACCAACAAGGGTCATGATGCATCACTTTTGAGCATCCCTCTCATTCTGGAATACTTGGCAACTATGTTACATAACGGACTCTCATACTCTTCCATAAAAATACATGCTTCAGCTATCTCAGCTAGATACAACACTGATCCACCTGTGTTTTCACATCCTTTGCTAAGGCAATTTCTTAGAGGAATCAAGAATATAAAGCCCCCAAGAAAGGCACCAGTACCAGCTTGGGACCTCAATTTTGTCCTAGAAAAATTGACTTTACCTCCCTTCGAGCCAGCAGCTTCTGTGGAGTTACAATTTCTTTCCTGGAAGACAGCTTTCCTGCTGACCATAACCTCAGCAAGAAGGGTTTCGGAATTACAGGCCTTAATGGCAATACCACCGTTCATAACTTTTCACAGAGACAGGGTCTCCCTACGAACCAACCCTACTTTTCTGCCAAAAGTGGTATCCAGGGTTTCTTTAAATCAAGCAATTCACCTGCCTACTTTCTTTCCCAATCCTGAGAACAAAGGGGAAAGACTGTTACATACCTTGGACATACACAGAAAACTTCACTACTACCTAGACAGAACCAAGACCAGTAGGAAGTCTGATCAGCTTTTTGTAGCTTACGCCCCTGGAATACAAGGAAAAGCAATTTCCAAACAGACAATTTCAAAATGGATTGGACATTGCATCAGATTCTGTTATTCCTTCCATGGAAAGTGTGTGCCAGCCAATGTCAGACCACACTCCACCAGAGCTACAGCCACCTCTACAGCTTTTTTAAGAGGGGTGCCTACAAAAGACATTCTAGAAGCTGCCACATGGAGCTCCGTGCATACATTTTCCAAACACTACAACCTCCCTTTATATTCCAGATCCAGAGCAGGTTTTGCTTCGGCAGTCCTGCAGGGATTGATAGCTACACCATCCTTTTCCTAGAGCATACCACCTCCCCCAGCTAAGCTATGGTATTCAACCCATATGTTATGACTGCAGTTGCATTCTTGAAGGACATAGTACAGTTTTGTACCTACCATAAATGTAGATGTCTGATAGATATGCAACTGCAGTCGGGTTTTCCCTCCCTCCTTCCCCTCTATGCCTTGGGTCCACTCCTATCCCTATTATCCTTAGCTGGGGATATCTCTTATGGTGTATCTGTTTATTGCTTATTTATTGTCTGGAAACCTAATTTTGTCTTCCAGTTTAATTACAGCCTTCATTGGAGGGCACCTGGCGTCTAGGGCAAGAAACACTGAAGAAGATGGCGTCGGCTGATGCTTATATACTCCAGCCGCTCTGACGTCGGAGAGAAATGCGACATCAGCCGACGTCGGACCCAGACTTTGGAATCCGGCCGACCGAGGGCTGCCTGAGGCAGGACAACCCATATGTTATGACTGCAGTTGCATATCTATCGGACATCTACATTTATGGTAGGTACAAAACTGTACTTTCTGCACACACTACCTGATCAGCTAACAACTACTTTTTATGCGGCTTTTAGAGCATCCATATTACAGTTACAGTATAATCAGCAAAAGTTGCCACTTTGTCAGAGAAACTATTTTTGAACTTTGCAAATCTTAAACAGAACAGTACTTAATGAGAAGGTGATATGTGTAAAAAAAAAAAGAGTAATTTGATTTTTTTTCCGTGGTAAAACACTGATCTCTATAGACATTTTCAGACTCAGCCCTAGAGAGGTGTCTGGTTAAGTGACTTGTTCGGAGTGACACAAGTAGGCAATGGAAGCTGAGGGAGTCCACTTAAATCTTTTGTTAGTACTGTTTGATAATTCTCCCATACCCATAATCCCCCTCCAGTCTGACAGTTCCTCAGATCTCATTTGCCACTTGTTTCAGCCTGGCATTGTCTCTAAGGCTCAGCATAGTGTTCTGGGGTTTCGAGAAAGAGTACTGGTGTGGAGGAGTGACTTAAGGAAAAAGAGAAGTCCAAAGAACCTTCAAGGAAAAGTTCTCCGGATTCCATGGGGTCTGTAGGGTCTAGTTCCTCTGCTGTTTAAGCTGCTGAATGTATTTTTGTTTGGAGACTGTTCAGATCCATGTAACTCTTCCTCCCGCTAGTGGAACTGTGGATTTCTTCTGAGCCACTGAAACCTTGGCTCTGGTACAATTTTTCACAGTTGGAGAGATCCTGTTCTAGGTCCTCAAGGAGCTTATCTGAAGTTGATGTAGATAGGCAGAAACAGAATTTTGAGGACCAAGATTCAGATAGGGGTCCTCCTCCCCCTCCCTGCACCATGGGTGCCAGGACCAGGCCCTTCGACCCCTCAACTGGTTTCTACTTTCCGGATCTGATTTTTCAGATCCAGTGGATTTGGACCCAAGCATTTCCCAAGGGATGCCTTTGTCAGAGACAGTAGTCTGGTCATCTTTGACTCAGATATTCTTCATGTTTCACTGTTGCAGTCATTACATTTGGGTAATCTCCTGGCAGGCTGCCCTCAAGTCAGCCTGAATAACAAAGTGTTGGGTCCTGTGTCGGTTGCTGTCTCCTCTTCCATGACGTCAGGTCGTCATGGGTATAAAACATGCAGCCAACGCCATTTTAATCAGTCTTTGTTGCCACGCGGTGCCCGAAGCAGAAGCAATTCGCAAGTGCCGGTCGGCCGATTCCTGATGTTTTCATTTTCGAGTTTCAGAACCGAATTCTTCAAAGTAAAGCGAAGTACCCCGTTGGGGAAACTTTTTCTTGCTCCTTACCGATGTCAGTAAAAGTTAATAATTGCATTAGCTGTGGGAAGCAAATACCTCATAAGGATTTTCATTTGTACTGTATTCCTTGCCTAGGCCCTGATCACAGTGTGACTTGCTGTCTGTTTTGTGCTAAATTTAACCAACGCACTATTAAGCGTCGGTATATTTTTGCTTCTAAATATTTTGTTTCAAGATTTAACTATCCTGAAATGTCTGTTAGCAATCAGACTACCAGAGTACACAAAAAACGCAAGGAAAAAGAGAGAGACCATCGAGGTCCAAAACTGACTAAGCTTCTAAGCCAGTCACAGGTTCACCGGTACTCAGTGAGGCGTTTTCGCAGCCCCTGATGCCCGCTACTTTTGAGTCGCAGGCCTCTACCGAGACCTATTTGGAGTCCGGTATGCCGTGAGATTCTGCAAGTATTGAACCCGCGGATGTCTCTCCCTTGGATATGTCCGTAGCCGCTGAGCAGGCACCGGCTTCTGAGGGTGTTTCAGGCCTCAACATTTGTATATTAAACCGACGCCATCAAAAACAAGGCCAAAACCAACTTCTGTGTCTAAAAAACTGACTCATGAGCCATGTGCTCAGGCCCCTATGCCTAAAAAACAAATGATCAAAATGGCTGAGGATTTAATTACCTTGATCAGGGGTTCCCAACCCCTCCTGCTAAGAGGCCTAGGCAAGGCACTGATTATGAATCTTCAGATCAGGTTTCCATTTATTCTGATTCCTCTTCTGATCAGGAATTTTCCATTCCTCCTTATGAGGACTCTGATGCAGAGGAATCCATCCCTTCTGCTTCTCCTCCTGAGGATTACTCTTTTGGAGAGACTTTGCGTACTTTAAGGGAACATTTTCACTGGGAAAGTCAGGACTTCTCAGAATCTAAAAAGAGGCTTAGAGATTTTCTTCTTCTTCCTCAGCATAGGCCTTTGGCAATACCTCCTGTATTAGACACTGTTGATGTGTTCTTGGAATCAAGCATGGCTCCTGATTCCCTACTTCCGGCTCCTAGTAAGCCAGACTGATATTACAGGGTTTCTGACTCCCACAAAGTTCTTATCAAAATTCCTGCTGCTGACCCTGAAACTATTTCTCAGGGTCCCAAGGGTGTTAAGGCTTCTACAGCCAGTAATCCTACCTCTTCTGATAGAGATTCCAGGGCGCTAAATAGATGGTGAAAGAATGTTTATACGTCTGCAACCTTGGCAATCAGGGCTTTAAACTGCCAGTTTCATATGCTTAAATATCAACAGCATGTTGTGGGCTTACTGAAACAGAAAATGATGGTGATATCTGATTGTGTGGAAAATAGAGTTACAGGATTTATTGCATTCAGCAGAACAAGTTGGAAAGCATACTTTGCAATGTGGTTTTGATTCCTTGGAGGCCTCTTGCAGGGACGCCGTAACTGAATCTGAGATAAGAAGGCATGCCTGGCTCAAGGAGCAAAATCTGCTTGATCATGTTAAAGCTAAATTGTTGGATGCCCATTTACAGCAGGACACTCTGGTAAAAAGGCAGAAGAGGTTTTAAAGAAAATGGAAGACAAAGCTAAATCTATGCAAACTGTAAAATATTTCTTGCAAGTGCAGCCACCCAGGTTCAGTAGACACTGGCCTACTAAGAATTGGTCCTTTCATGTGTCCAACAGAGCCGCTCAGGGCAAACCCAGGTGCTCCAAAGGCTCCAGATTTCAATCACAAGGATCTTACAGGTCAAAGCAATGGGGTGCCTCCACCTCCAAATCAGGAGGTAACAAAGCACAACCCTACAGTAAACCGTCTCAATGACTTTCCTCTGCCATCTCCAAGCACTTCTCTTTTGGCAGCCCCCTTGGGGGGAAAACGAGCATTTCATGCTCAAAATTGGCATTTAATTACCCAAGACAAGTGGGTATTAAATATAGTATCCCAGGGGGTACTGATTTCATTTCCACACGTTGCCAATTCCAAACGGATGACCAGATCTCCCACCAAACCAGTGGGCAGAGGCCCAGAAACAAGTCATGTCCCTCATGGATATGGAGGCTATTCAACCAGTGCCAGAAAAAGGACAAGGATTTTATTCAAGACTTTTCCTGGTTCCCAGAAAAGACAAATCATGGCGTCCAATTCTGGACTTATCAATTCTAAATACGTTCCTGGACTTCCAAAATTCAAAATGCTGACTGTACTCTTCTTCAACATTTGGCATTTGTAAAAAGGCTCCTAGCATGCCTAGGGTATAGTATAAACGAAAAGAAATCATAACTGGTACCCTCTCATATAATTACATTCCGGGTTGCAAGCTTAAATACAACTGCCCAGATGGCTTACCTCACTCCAGACAAACAAATTCAATTGACAACATACTTCAAACAACTGGCAACAAAAACCCAGCTATCTGCAAGACAAATTCTGCAGGCTTTGGGGTTCATGGCGTCCTGCATTCTACTAATGTCCATATGCGAGACTGCATATGAGGAAACTTCAATGGTACCTAAAAAGCTTATGGAGTCAACATTGTCACAGCCTGGAAACAATGATTCCGCTCATTCCCTGCCTGCAGCAGGAGTTTCTTTGGTGGGCAGAGGCATGTCACCAAAACAAGGGACTGTCATTCACTGTACCCCCTGCCATCCAAACCCTAACTACAGACGCATCAGACTATGCTTTGGGGGGGGGGGGGTCATCTGCCAGGGAGATGCATTCAGGGCAAATGGAGCCCAAACTAAATGCATCTACACATCAACCAGAAAGAAATGCTAGCTGTTCAGAATGCTTTGACAGCCTTCAAAGACTTACTTCATGCAGGACAACTACTGATAGACTGACAACACCGCAGTTATGTGGTACATAAGCAGGGGGTACCCACTCCTACCCCCTTTGCAGACTAGTCATGGCCTTGTGGAACAGAGCCTTGACTTACCAAATACATCTTCAAGCTCAATTCCTGCCAGGAATGCAAAATACTCTGGCAGACGACCTAAGCAGAAATCTAATGGAACCGCACAAATGGAAACTGGATCCAGAAATCTTCAGCATGTTAACACAAAAATGGGGGAGCCCAGACATAGTTTTGGGGAGAGGCAAATAGATCTATCAGTTGGACAAATTCTGTACAAGAACTCATCACAAAAAAGCATGGAAAGTGGATGCTCTATCCTTCAGCTGGAAAAACCTACCAGTCTATGCCTTTTTCCCTCTTCCTCTACTCTCCAAGGTCTTACTAAAAGATAGACAGGAAAAAGCAAAAATGATTCTAATTGCTCCGGACTGGCCTCGCCAACACTGGTACCCGCTTCTCAGGAATATGTCACTCCTTCTTCCGTGGTACTTGCCTCAAACACCACCTTTTGTCTCGGGGGAACTATCAAATTCTGCACACTCAGCTCCAAGCTCTGAATCTTGCAGCATGGCTAAGCAACTAATTTCACCAACCACATCTCTTAGTAAACCTGTGATGGATGTCATTTTGGAGGCCAGAAGGCCTAGTACTAGAAAATCTTATGCTGATAAATGGAAGAGATTCTGTGCTTGGAACCAAGCAAAAGGAATAGACACAGCAAAGCCCAATATTCCTCAGATTTTGCAATACTTGACTGAGATGCTTGACAGGGGCCTATATTTTTCTTCTTTAAAAATCCATGCCTCTGCCATCTTGGCTCATTACAACACAGAGCCTCCCCTCTTTTCTCATCCCCTGCTAAAACAGTACCTCAGAGGGGCCAAAAATTTAAGGCTTCCCAGGAGAGTGCCAACTCCGGCATGGGACCTCAATTTTGTGCTGGAAAAACTCACCCTACCTCCTTTTGAACCAGCAGCTACTGCAGATATAAAATTTCTTTCTTGGAAGACTGCCTTTCTTTTGGCAGTCACTTCAGCTTGAAGGGTTTCAGAACTACAGGCTGCCATGGCAGTGGAGCCTTTCATTACATTTTACTCTGACAGGGTGGCCCTCAGGACCAATCCTTCTTTCATGCCTAAGGTGGTATCCGGTGTGGCTCGTAACCAGACCATTCACCTGCCAACTTTTTTCCCAAATCCGCAGAACAAGTGGGAGCGAATTCCACATTCATTGGATGTACACAGGCAAGTAAGATTCTACTTAAACAGGACAAAATCTCTAAGAATGTCTGATCAACTACTGGTGGCATTTGCTGCAGGATCAGAGGGGAAGGCTGTATCAAAGCAGACTCTTTCTAAATGTATAAGCCATTGCATTCGTTTCTGCTACTTGCACCATGGTAAACCTGTGCCCAAGAGGATCAGATCCATTCCACCAGGGCTGCCTCTACTTCAGCAGCTTTTCTCAGAGGGGTCCCTACCAGAGACATTCTTACAGCTCAATTCATACATTCACAAAGCAAAGCATTACCATTTACCTCTCATTTTTAAATCCAGGGCAGGCTTTGCCACTGCAGTCCTGCAGGGCCTTACAGCTGCTCCTAATGCTGTTTAGTTCCATCCTCCCATCCATAGCTTTGGGATTCTACCCAAATGTAATGACTGCAACAGTGAAACACGAAGAACATAGTACAGTTGGTGTACACTTACCATAAATGTAGATGTTGGAGTATTCACTGTTGCAGTCCCGGTTTCCCTCCCTCCAGCCCCCTGTATTTCTCTATCCTTTCTTCTTTTCCTCTTTATGATCATCTTTTATGGCGGGGGTATTTACTTTTTAATGGAGGTGCTCCACACCATGTAATTGCTTGCTATTTTGGGGGCTCCTGACATCTGGGGCAAGAAAAACTGATGTAATGGCATTGGCTGCATGTTTTATACCCCTGACGACCTAATGTCATGGAAGAGGTGACAGCATCTGAAGCAGAAATCCCAAGACTGTGGTATTCAGGCTGACTGAGGGCTTACCTACAGGTAGATAACCCAAGTGTGATGAATGCAACAGTGAATACACTCTAACATCTACATTTATGGTAAGTGTACACAACTGTACGTTTTGATACAGATAATGCTTGTTTCAGGGCTGCCTCATTTGGCTTTGAGGTGTTATTTTTGGCTGCATCTTCAGTCTTTACGTGATGCTATAACGGCCAAATTATTGGATGCTCCTTTGGATGATGATAATCCTTTTTGTCTTGCTGCTGAAATTTTATTATTCTGTCTTGGATAAGGGCATTGCCTTGCAGTAGTTGAAACATATTTTTGTTTCTCCTATTTAAAAGTTTCAGAGGAATTACCCTTCTGTATCTGCTTTTTTCACCGACTTTCTCGCCCTCCATTCAAGGGTTCCAGATGCGTACCTCCTGTAAATTTGTAGACTCCTATTTCCCAGAAACCTCATTTATAGGACAAGCCAGGTTCCATTTGACAATTTGCTTCTGTTTTCCTTTTGGCTAGGTTCCTTTGTTGATTTGTCTTTCCCTGTGCCTTCCAAACTGGTTAAGGATCACAACATATTCTTGGGTTCTATCCATTATCCGCCAGGATTATTTCATGGTTTGGAAGTCTCTCCCTCCTTTTATGGGGATTCCTCAAGCTCCTTGAGAACATGTTCCTTTCTTTCCAAAGGTGCTTCACATTTTAATGACCTACAGCACCATTCAAGCTGTGCCTCCTACCCAGGAAAGTAAGGAATTTTATTCCAGAATGTTTCTGGTTCCCAGGAAGGAGGTTATCTGGAAACCATTTAAGGACCTTTCCTCAGCTCAACACCTTTCTCAAGTTCCTCTCCTTTCAGAAGTCTTATCAAACTTAATTTCCTGCTGTTCTTACCTAGTCCCTTCCTGGTCTGTCTGAATCTCAGGGATGGCTACCTTCATATCTCCATCTATCCCCTTTTCAGAGTTTCATTTTTATTGCTTTTTCAATTCTCTGGTTTGCCTTCTGGCCACTCTACTGCCCCAAGGGTTTTCAGGAAATGTTTCTCTCCTGTCATTGTTTTTTAGGAATGAGAACGTTGTAGAGAAGGTTGTAGACCTTTCCTTATCAAGCTTCAGTGGTGGTTCCTTCAACTATCTCTCAACCCAGTGCTTCCTTTCCACTCCAGTCCTGACTCAAGGGCTCTTTATAGATGCTTCAGACTGTGGATGGGGAGCATTCTTTGGATCTCTCAAGGTTCAGGGTCTCTGGTGTCATCAGAAGTCAGACCACATCAACGTCATGGAGCTGAGGGCTCTCTTTCGAGCTCTTCAGGATTTGCATTACCTTCCTTCATCCTGGATCCTCAAAGCTTTCACAGACAATGTCACAGTGATGTGGCTTGTCAGGAAACAAGGTGTACAAGATCCTACATCCCTTGCAGTCTAGCTCTTCAAGTGTGGGATCTAGCTGTCCAGTGTCAGGTGACTCCTATGGCAGTTTGCATTCCCTCAGAGCACAATCTAATGGTAGAGACTGAGCAGGTCCAGCACACAAGCTCACAAATGGATGCTTCACATGGGTATTTCTGGGACATTGTCCATCAGTGGAAGTATTCCTCAGGTAGATCTTTTTGCCTCCCCTCTGACAAGACAATTTCCTGTATTCTGTCCCAGCATTCCCAAATCCTTCGCTTGGAAAGTGGACACCCTGTCTTTTCTTTGGAAGTGGCTGCTTCTGTATGCCTTCTGTCCCCTTCCTGTGTTTCTGAAGGTCTTGCACAAGGTCAGGCAAGATTCCCCCAAAATTTTGCAATGGCCTCCTTTTGGCCCAGATAGCATCGGTGGTTGTTCCTTTCTCACTTCAACTGATGCGGTGGATGATAGGGTTTTGATCTCTCTTAGGCATCTCTTTTCTAAGGACATGCTTAGGGTCCTGCTGGAGGCCAGGAAACCCACTACCAGGAAAATGTTTGTCCATATGGAAGAGGTTTTCTGTTTGGTTCCTATCTCTTGAAGCCAGGATCCTGTATCTATGCAGGTTCCTATAGTTCTCTTATTTGTGTGATCTGCTCCATGCTGTGTTGTCATATTTTTCAGTTAAAGTTCCCCTGTCTGCAATTTGTACTTGTTTGCCCTTACCTGTTCCTCTGGTTTCCAGATTTGAGGTTAAGCTATTTATAATAGGCACCTTCATATTAGGCCTCCCAAGAAGCCAATTCTGCTTTCCTTGGACCTCACTTTTGCTCTTGAAAAATAAACTGTGGTTTCTTTTGAGCCAGCTGCTTCAGCTTCCTTACAAAATTGTACTTAGAAGACTACTGTTCTTTTAGCTCTCATTTCAGTTGTGTCTGAGCTTCATGCTCTCATAGCTGTTCCTCTCTTTTTGGTTTTTCACAGAGATAGGGTGTCTGTTCATACTGATCCTCCCCCTGTACCCAAGGTTGTCATTACGTTCTCTCTTAATATGTCTATTCATTTGCCTTCCTTTTTTCCTTCACAGTCTGCAGTGAAAAGGTTCTTCACTCCTTGGATTTGCGTAGACAGCTGAGGTATTTAGATAAAACTAAAGTTATTTGCAAATCTTAACTTTTTATTTCTTTTTCATCTCACGTCTTTGAGTATAGGTGTTTCTAACAGGGCATCTCCTCTTGGATTTCTAAAGCCACTTTGTTATTCCTTTTATGGCAAATGTCTTTCCTCTTCAGTAAAGGCTGTCACTGTACCAGAACCGTTGCATCCTCTAGTGCATTTTTAGGGGTTTGATATCAGTTCCGTCCCTGAAGCTGCTACTTGGTCTTCTGTCCATACCTTCATTAAGCATTGCAAGTTGGGTGTTTTTTTTCAGGGCTAGAGCTGGCATTTCCAGGGTTGTCCTACATGGGTTTCTTGAGGGTTCTTTAGTGCCACCCTCCTGTCAGGTTTCCTCTTGAGCTTTTGTACAGTACCATAATAGTAGATGTCCTCCTCTTCACTGTTGCAGTATTCACTCCCTCCTGCCCCTTCTGCTCTAGCCTGTTCTCCTTGCCCACCTGATAAAAGCGTTCGTCTGTCTCTATCTCTTGTCTCCTCCTGGATGCACATGTTCCTCCTGGTCCTTGGGGACATCCTGTTCCTCCTTGGGCTTTTCAAGTCTGAAGTGTGTGAGCCTACATATGATGTACAGCACATGTAGATTCTGTAGGCTTTGGTATACTGGCCAGTCATTGGGCTGTACTTGGCAGGAGATCCCTTAAGTTAGAAATACTGCAACAGTGAAGAGAAAGACATCTACTGTTATGGTAAGATTTTACACAATTGTACTTTCATTTTGGTTCCAAAAAAAACTTGGACCTTAGCCTCCTAAACCAGTTTGTAAACAGACAACTTTCTGGATGGTCATGGTTCAGTCCATTTTGCCTGTTCTGAGAAAGAATGATTGAGTGTGCTCGGTGGACCTACAGGACACCTATTGTCACAAAAATAGCCAGTTGGACCAGGAGGATGTTCTTCATGTTTCACTGTTGCAGTCATCACACTTGGGTTATTTGCCTGCAGGAAGCCCTCAGTCGGTCCGAATACCAGAAACTTAGGATTTCTATGTCGGATGCTGTCGCCTCTTCCATGATGTCAGGTCGTCAGAAGTATAAAACATGCAGCCAATGCCATTACATCAGCTTTTCTTGCCGTGCGGGAGCCCGAAGCAGTTCGGAAGTGCCAGTCGGCTGCTACCTGAAATTTTCGTTTTTCGAGTTTCAAACCTGAAGTCTTCTAAAGCCAAGTACCCCTTTGGGGATTTTTTTTTCCTTGCTCTAATCGATGTCAGAAAAAGTTAACAATTGTCTTGCCTGTGGAAAGCAAATACCTCAGAGGTTTTCATTCTTACTGTGTCACCTGTTTAGGCCCAGATCACAACGTCTCTCACTGTTCGTTTTGTGCCTTTTTTAATGCCCTATTTGTCGTTGGGCTATCTTTGTTGCTAAATTCTTTTGCTCTCATTCTTCGTATTCCGAAATGGCTTCGGCAAGCCATCCAACTACCAATCTTCCAAAAAAACTTAAGGATAAAGACAGAGACAGACTGCATAAGTCCAAAACTGTCAACGACACTTCTGTTAAGCTAGTCGCCAGTCCGTCGGTACTCAGGTGCCTTTGCAGCTCCTTATGCCCACTTCTACAGATTTGCAGGCCTCTGCTGAGACTCATTCGGAGTGCGGTATGCCACAAGAGGCTTCTTCGATTATGGGGGTTGGGAAGGTGGCCTAATGGTTAAGGTATTTGCCTTACAAATACAAGGTACAAGGCTTGAGTCTCACGGGATAATTGGCTGGGCTTAAAATGGCTTACAAAGGCAGTTAGCCTAGTACTAATCTATGAACCTATGGAACCTGCCGATGTCTCTACCTTGAATGGGTCCGGAGTTGCTGTGTAGGCACTGGCTTCTGAGGGTGTATCCTGACCTTCCTATGTTCGTTTTCAACTGACAACTTCGTTTCAGACTAAAACGACTGGTTTCTCGGGCCCAGAGTTCACACTATGCCTAGAAAATCGATGACCAAAGCACATGCTCAAGCTCCCATGCCACAGAAACAAACGCTTAGAATGGCTGGAAGACCTTATAACTCTAATTAGGGGAAGCCAGCCTTCCCCCTCTAAAAGACAAAGAATTGATTTCCCTTCTGATTCAACAGACCATGAGTCCGATGACTCTGATCCCCAGGACATACCCTTATCTACCTATGAGGATTCAGATGCAGAAGGGTTCATTGCTTTTGCCTCCCCTCCAGAGGACTTTTCTTTTGGTGAAACCTTGCATACCTTAAGAGAGCATTTCCGCTGGGAATGCCAGGACTGCCCACAGTCCAAAAAGAGACTCAGAAAATTTTTAGACTTGCCTCAGCACAGGCCTCTAGCTATATCCCCTGTCCTGTCCTGGATATTGTAAATGACATTTTCATGGACTCCAGTCTTACCCGTGATAGTTCACCACCAGCTCCTAGAAAGCCTGACAGGTACTACAGGGTACCTGACTCTCACAAATTTCTCTTTAAGAATCCCACTGCGGATCCAGAGACCATTTCCCAGGGACCTAAAGGTATTAAGGCTATTACAGCCAAAAATCCTACCCCTTTGGACAGGGATTCAAGGGCTTTGGACAGATGGGGCAAGAAGGTATATAGCTCTACAACTCTTGCCATCAGGGCTTTAAATTGCCAGTTTCACATGGTGAAGTACCAGCAGCATATTATGGAACTAATTAAAAAATGTTGCTTCCAGATTTTGCAGAAAGTAAAGATTTACAAGAGTTGATGCATTCTGCAAACGAAGTTGGTGAACATAATTTGCAGTGTGGGTTTGCCTTAGAAGCATCTTGCAAGGCTGCTGTCACTGGGTCTGTACAGAGAAGGCATGCCTGGCTGAAGGAACAAATCTTGCCAGACCATGTCAAAGTAAAATTACTAGATGCTCCATTAAACCAGGAACGTTTGTTTGACACAAAAGAAGAAGAGCTTCTTAAAAAGATGGAGGAAAAACCTGAATCTATGCAAACTGTCAAAGATTTCTTACAGGTACAAACACCTAGATTCAGTAAGCATTGGCCTTGAAAAAACTGGTCCTTTCCAGTCCCTACCAGGTCTTCTCAGCCCAAATTCAGGGGCAGAAGACCACCAAGGCTACAGTCTCAAGGTACACAGAGATCTACATAATGGAGTGCTCTCCCTCAAAAACAGGGAGTGCATAAGCCACCCCCTTATGGAAAAAATTCACAATGACTTGTCTATCATCCTTCCCAGCCATGCCCAAGTACTTGCCCACCCCTGGGAGGCAAACTCGTCCTGCATGCAAAAACTGGCTGTCCATTACCCAGGACCATTGGGTCCTAAACTTTATATCCCAGGGATACAGATTCTACTTCCACTCACTGCCAACCCCATGTAGGTTGCCAGACCCTCCTCCAAACCATTGGGCAAAGGCTCAAAAGCAAGTACTTTCTCTTCTCAGTATCAGGGCTATTCTACTTGTTCCAGTTGAGCAAATAGGACAGGGTTTCTACTCCAGACTGTTCCTGTTGCCCAGAAAAGAGGGCTCTTGGTGCCCTATCCTGGACCTGTCCATTCTCAACGCCTTCCCGGTGGTTCCAAAATTCAAAATGCTTACACTACAACTGCTTCCTGTGCTAGCCAAGGACTCCTGGCTAGTCAACCCTGGACCTAAAAGAAGCTTATCTGCACATCCCAATAAGGGAATATTGCAGGATATATCTATGTTTCAGGGCAGGCTCTATGCACCATCAGTTCTCTGCACTTCCCTTTGGCTTATCTGCTGTGCCCAGGGTATGGACAAAGTGCCTGGCTCCAGCCATTGCATACTGCAGGCAGATAAAAATTCAAATTTATCCATACTTGGACGATTGCCTGATTCAGGCAGACAGTCAGGAATTGCTACTTCAGCACCTGACCTTTGTAAAGAGACTTCTGACTTCGCCTGGGTACACCATCAATGAAAAGAAACCACATCTGGTGCCCAACCAAAAGATTGTATTCCTGGGAGCAATCTTGAACACCACTTCCCATATGGCATTCCTTACTCCAGAAAAGCAGGTTTATTGGACAAACTACTTCTAACAAATGGCCACCAGAACCAAGCTATCTGCAAGAAAAATACTGTAAACCCTAGAGTTCATGGCCTCATGCATTCTACTAATTCCATATGCAAGACTGCATATGAGGAAACTTCAGTGGTACTTAAAAATTCTCTGGTGCCAACATTCTCAGGACCTGGAAACAGTTATTCCCATCATTCCTTGTCTAAGGGCAGAGTTCCTTTGGTGGGCAGAGGCTTGCAACCACAACAAGGGGCTCCCTTTCACTCAACCCCTCGCCATCCAAACCCTGACAACAGACACATCAGACTGTGCATGGTGGGCTCACACGGCTGGCAAATGCATTCAAGGCAAATGGAGCCCAGGACAAATTCACCTACATATCAATCAAAAAGAAATGTTAGCTGTACAGAATGCTCTGACAGCCTTCAAATACCTTATCCTTCCAGGACAACTCTTGATAAAGACAGACAGCACCAAAGTTATGTGGTCCATAAATAAGCAGGGTGGAACTCATTCCTACCCACTCTGCAGGTTAGCCATGGCCCTGTGGAACAGCCTTGGGCAACCAAGTGCGCCTGCAAGCTCAGTTCCTGCCAGGCAAACAAAGTTCACTGGCATATGACTTAAACAGAAATCTACTGGACCCACATGAGTGGAAACTGGAACCTAACTCATTCAAACTTCTAACCCACAGGTGGGTGACAGCAGAGGTGGACTTCTTTGCCTTCCCCCAAAACCATCAGTTGAGCAAATTTTGCACCAGCAAGTACCTCATAAAGATTTTCATTTGTACTGTATTCCTTTCCTAGGCCCTGACCATGACGTACCTCGCTATCTGTTTTGTGCCTTATTTATACAATGAACTATTCAACATCAGTATATTTCCGCTTCTAAATATTTTGGTACTCGGTTCAATTATCCGGATATGGCTTTGGTAAGTTACCCGACTACCGACATTCCAAAAAACGCAGAGATAAAGACAGACAGACTGCCTAGGTCCAAAGCTGCAGACAGCGCTTCTCCTAAGCTTTAGTCACCAGTTCACCGGTACTCAGTGAGGCGTTTTTGCACCCCTGATACCCGCTACTTCTGATTCACAGGCCTCTACTGAGACCCATTCGGAGTCTGGTATGCCGCAAGATGCTTCAACTGTGGAACCTGTGGATGTCTCTACCTTGGATGGGTCCGGAGCCGTTGTGCAGGCACCAGCTTCTGAGGGTGTATTCAGGCCTACTGACTTGCATATTAAACCGACACCATCTTCTTCTTCAAGGCCTAAAGCTCGATCCACAGCTAGAAAACCGACGCCCAGACCGCATGGTCAGGTCTTTATGCCTAAAAAAGCAAATGATAAGAATGGCTGAAGACCTTATAACTTTAATCAGGGGAAGCCAACCTTCCCCTTCTGAGACCTAGGACTGAATTTGCTTATGATACTTCTGATCAGGATTCTGAAATTTCTGTTTCCTCTGATGACCAGGATTTACCCTTGTGTACCTATGAGGATTCTGGTGCAGAGGACTCTGTTGCCTCTGCTTCCCCTCCAGAAGATTTCTCTTTTGGTGAAACCTTGCGTACTCTTAGGGAGCATTTTCGCTGGGAAAGCCAGGATGACTCTGATTCTAAAAAGAGGCTTAGGGATTTCTTACTCCTGCCCCAACACAAGCCTTTTGCTTATCCCCCTGTACTGGACATTGTTGATGCATTTTTCGGAATCTAGCTTGGCCCCTGATTCCTTACCTCCTACTCCCAGAAAACCTGACAGATATTACAGGGTTCCTGACTCTCACAAGTTCCTTTTTTAAAAATCCTACTGTGGATCCTGAGACCATTTCACCAGGGACCCAAGGGCATTAAGGCTACTACTGCCAAAAAGCCCTACCCCCTCTGATAGAGATTCCAGGGTGCTGGATAGATGGGGTAAGAATGTGTACACTTCTGCAACCTTGGCCATAAGGGCCTTAAACTGCCAGTTTCATATGTTAAAGTATCAGCAGCATATTATTGGATTGCTTAAACAGAAAATGATGATTCCTGACTGTGCTGAAAATAAGGATTTACAGGATTTAATGCATTCTGCTGAACAAGTTGGAAAAAGTCTTTGCAATGTGGTTTTGATTCACTAGAGGCATCTTGCAGGGCTGCTGTCACTAGGTCTGTACTTAGAAGGCATGCTTGGCTTAAGGCGCAATCTTTGCCAGATCATGTTAAAGCTAAATTGCTGGATGCTTCCTTAAATCAGGACCATCTGTTTGGCAACAAAGCAGAAGTACTTAAAAAGATGGAGGAAAAAGCTAAATCAATGCAAACTGTTAAAGATTTCCTACAAGTACAGCCTCCAAGATTTAGCTGGCATTGGCCCTCTAAGAATTGGTCCTTTCCTGCCTCTTCCAGGCCTTCAGTTCAAACCCAGAACCAGCAGAACACCCAGGCTTCAGTCCCAAGGTACGCACAGGACTAAGCAGTGGGGGGCTCCCACTTCCAAATCAGGGAGTAGCAAAATTCCCCCCATGGTAAACTGTCTCAATGACTTAACTTTAAAACTTCCAAGCCCTTCTCAACTGACTGCTTCTTTAGGAGGAAAGATTGGTCTGCAGACAAAAAACTGGGAACTCATTACCCAGGACAAATGGGTTATAGTTTCCCAAGGTTACAGATTCCACTTCCACACGTTACCAACCCCAAACGGTTGGCCAGATCTAACCCCAAATCAGTGGACAGAGGCTCAAAAGCAAGTACTCTCAAGTATAAGGGCTATTCAAACTGTCCCAGAAGAGGAAAGGGGACAAGGTTTCTACTTGAGACTTTTCCTGGTACCCAGAAAAAAACAACACATGGCGTCCTATCCTGAACCTTTCTATCCTAAACACCTTTTTGGTAATCCCAAAATAAAAGATGCTAGCTCTTCAGTTGCTTCCTATGCTAGGCAAGGATGCCTGGTTGGCAACACTGGATTTAAAGGAAGCCTACCTGCACATCCCAATCAGGGAATCTTGCAGAGAGGATACCTACGCTTCAAAGCAGGCTACATGCACTATCAGTTTTCTGCACTGCCCTTTTGCTTATCTACTGCGGCCAGGGTATTCACAAAGTGCCTAGCTCCAGTCATTGCCTTTTGCAGGCAAAGAAATATTCAGATATGCCCATACCTGGACAATAGTTTAATTCGGACAGAAAGCCAGGACATACTTTTGAATCATCTGGCTTTTGTGCAAAAGGTGCTAACTTGTCTGGGGTACACCATAAACGAAAATAAATCACATCTTGTACCCTGTCAAAAAATTATATTCCTGGAGCAAACTTGAACACAACTTCCCAGATGACTTTCCTCACGCCAGAGAAACAAATTCATTTGACAGCTTACTTCAAACTAATGGCCACAAAAACCTTGCTGTCTGCAAGACAAATACTGGAAGCCTTGGGTTTCATGGCCTCCTTCATTCTCCTAATTCCATATGCAAGACTGCATATGAGGAAACTATAATGGTGTCTAAAAAAACCTATGGTGTCAGCATTCTCAGGATCTAGAAGCAATGATTCCTGTCATACCTTGCCTACAGGTAGAGTTCCTTTGGTGGGTAGTGGCCTGCCGCCAAAACAAGGGACTACCTTTCACTCTACGCCCTGCCGCACAAACCCTAACAGACGCATCAGACTATGCGTGGGGGGCTCCCTTGGCAGGGAAGTGCATTCAAGGCAAATGGAACCCAAGTCAAATGCACCTGCATATCAATCAAAAAGAAATGGCTGTGCAGAATGCTCTGACAGCCTTCAAGGACCACATTCTTCCAGGACAATTAATGGTAAAGATGGACAACACCACTGTTAATGTGGTACATAAGCGGGGGGGAACCCACTCATACCCCCTCTGCAGACTAGCCGTAGCTCTGTGGAACACAGTCTTGAGCTACCAAGTGCACCTACAGGCTCAATTCCTGCCAGGAAAGCTAAATACACTGGCAGACGAACTAAGCAGAAATCTCATGGACCCACACGAGTGGAAACTGGAACCAAAGACTTTCAACATGTTGATACACAAATGGGGGAGCCCAGATATAGACCTGTTTTCCACCCCCAGAACTACCATTTGAACAAATTCTGCACAAGGACTCCCCACAAACAAGCTTAGAAAGTTGATGCCTTGTCCTTCACCTGGAAAAATCTATCCGTTTATGCCTTTCCTCCTCTGCCTCTCCTCTCCAAGGTACTACTAAAGATCAAACAGGACAATCCAAGGACGATACTGATTGCACCAGACTGGCCATGCCAACTCTATTACTCCCTCTTGTGCAGTGTCACTGCTGGCACCATGGCACCTGCCTCAGACTCCTACCCTGCTGTCCCAGCAGGATGGCCAGATTCTGCATCCTTTGCTTCAAACCCTGAACCTGGCAGCCATCCCTAAGTAAACAAGTAAATAAATAAATAGCAGAAAACAGTGGCTCCAAGCAACAAACACCAAATACTCCAAAAAATAGCGTACGAAATCTTTAATTACCGCTTTCATCAACTGACTTCCTCAGAATGCTTAATACAAAAAGAACACACCCTTAAATACACACTTCAATTAACTAAACAATTAATTAATTAAAAACTTAAAATTATATTACAAAAAATTAATTTAAAAAAGAAGACAACAATAAATCATTATGTTTGTCAATGTGTAATTTCCTATACTTTAAAAAACATTTTACATTAATTGTTTCGTTGAGACCTGGTGGTTGGTCTGCTTTTAGTTTTATCTGCCACAAGGTCTCTCTTTGTTCAAGATAATTTTTAAAATCACCAGCCCTTAAATCCTGTTTGCAAGCTTCCAAAATTGAAAAAACAAATTTCTTGAAGTTTGTACAAACAATGGAATGTTTAAATAATGCACTTTTAAGGTCTTTGATCTTAATATTGTATAAGTGCTCTTTCTACAGGTTCATCTATTTCTATCACCACGATAGATAGAATAATGGAGGTTCCAGGATATTTTACTTGTAATACCCCTGGTGTGGTATATATTGCCCTATGCACGGTCTGTCCCGCATTCTATGTGGGCATGACCACGAGGAGTTTGGGTACACGAATTAAAGAGCACTTATACAATATTAAGATCAAAGACCTTAAAAGTGCATTATTTAAACATTCCATTGTTTGTACAAACTTCAAGAAATTTGTTTTTTCAATTTTGGAAGCTTGCAAACAGGATTTAAGGGCTGGTGATTTTAAAAATTATCTTGAACAAAGAGAGACCTTGTGGCAGATAAAACTAAAAGCAGACCAACCACCAGGTCTCAACGAAACAATTAATGTAAAATGTTTTTTAAAGTATAGGAAATTACACATTGACAAACATAATGATTTATTGTTGTCTTCTTTTTTAAATTAATTTTTTGTAATATAATTTTAAGTTTTTAATTAATTAATTGTTTAGTTAATTGAAGTGTGTATTTAAGGGTGTGTTCTTTTTGTATTAAGCATTCTGAAGTCAGTTGATGAAAGCGTAATTAAGATTTTTGGAGTATTTGGTGTTTGTTGCTTGGAGCCACTGTTTTCTGCTATTTATTTATTTATTTGTTTATTTTGGCTATTTTACATTTAACCTAAGTAAACAAGTGTTGGATGTTATTCTGGAGGCAAGGAGGCCTAGTATTAGAAAATCTTATGCTGAAAGATGGAAAAATATTCTGTTCCTGGAACCAAACTCAGGGGATGGGCACAGCGGCGCCAATTTTCTTCAATACTTAACTGCCATGCTTCACAAGGGCTTTTCCTTTTCCTCCATCAAAATTCATGCCTCAGCCATTTCAGCTCATTACAACACAGAACCACCCCTTTTCTCTCATTCACTGCTCAAGCAGTTCCTCAGAAGGGCCAAAAACTTAACACCACCCAGGAGAGCCCCAACTCCAGCCTGGGACCTTAACTTTGTATTGGAAAAACTCATTACCTCCTTTTGAACCAGCTGCAAGTGCAAGAGTTAAAATTCCTTTCTTGGAAAACAACCTTCCTTTTAGCCATCACTTCAGCAAGAAGGGTGTCTGAATTATAGGCCCTTATGGCAGTGGAGCCTTTCATCATCTTTCATGCGGGCAAGGTGTCCCTCAGGACCAATCCCTCCTTCATGCCCAAGGTAGTATCCAGTGTGGCTCTTAATCAGTCCATTCATTTGCCAACCTTCTTTTCTAATCCACAGAACAAAGGGGAATGGATACTGCACTCTTTAGATGTGCACAGACATCTTAGGTTCTACTTGGACAGGGCTAAACCTCGCAGGAAATCTGAACAGCTGCTGGTGGCATTTGCTGCAGGGGCAGAGGGGAAGGCCATTTCAAAGCAAACCATTTCTAAATGGATAGGCCATTGCATTCATTTCTGCTATAAGCACCATGGAAAACCTATCCCACAGGGGATAAGACCACACTCAACCAGGGCTGCATCTACCTCTTCAGCCTTTCTCAGAGGTGTCCCTACCAGGGACATTCTAGAAGTTGCTACCTAGAGTTCTATACATGCTTTCACCAAACATTACCATTTGCCAGTTTTCTAAACCCAGAGCTAGTTTTGCAGGGCCTTATAGCTGGTCCTAATGCTATTTAATTTCATCCTCCTATCCTTAGCTTTGGGAATCTACCCAAATGTGATGACTGCAATAGTGAAACACGAAGGACATAGTACAGTTGTGTACACTGAACATAAATGTATATGTTCGAGTATATTCACTGTTGCAGTCCTGGTTACCCTCCCTCCAGCCCCCTGACTTCTTTTGGCTATACCTCTATACTATGCTTTAAAGCTTTTCGGTGTATTTGCTTTTTTGTTGGAGGTATAACCTTGTACATGTGTATATTCTATTGCTTCCCATTATGGGGGCACCTAACATCCGAGGCAAGAAAAACTGATGTAATGGCATCGGCTGCATGCTTTATACCCCTGACTACCTGACCTCATGGAAGATGAGACCGCAACCGACGCTGGACCCTAGACACTGATAATCAGGCTGACTGAGGTCTACTGCAAGCAGATAACTCAAATGTGATGACTGCAACAGCGAATGCACTCTAACATCTACATTTATGCGAAGTGTACACAGCTGTACTTTCTGTACCCACCTTCACCAAGCATTACCACTTACCTCTCTTTTTTAAATCCAGAGCTGGATTTGCCACAGCAGTCTTACAAGGCCTGCTAGCCAGCCCTACTATTGCTTGACTGCCTCCACCCTTACTCAGCTTTGGGAATCAACCCAAGTGTGATGACTGCAGCAGTGAAACATGAAGAATGTAGCACACTTGCCATAAATGTAGATGTTCGAGTGTATTCACTGTTGCAGTCCTTGTTATCCTCCCTTCAGCCCCCTGACTCTTCTATGCTTTCTACCTGTCCTTTTTTTTGGCCATATCTAATGGCTATGGTATTTACTTTTTACTGGAGGTGTTCCACACCATGTAATTGCTACCTTTTTTGGGGAATCCTGACATCTGGGGCAAGAAAAACTGATGTAATGTCATCGGCTGCATGTTTTATACCCCTGAAGACCTGACTTCATGGAAGAGGCGACAGCATCCGACACAGAAATCCCAAGAATCTGGTATTCAGGCCAACTGAGGGCTACCTGCAGGCGTATAACCAAAGTGTGATGACTGCAACAGTGATTACACTATAACATCTACATTTATGGTACGTGTACACATCTATACTTTCTTTCACTCTTGGCTGGGAGCCAGTCAGTTTCAGTTCAGGACATTGCCATTCAGTCTCGCCACATTCTTTTGGGTGTTCATCAAGTGCCTGGCAGTGGTTGCAGTGCTTCTCAGACTGCAGGGAGGTCCTGTGTGTTCCTGTGTCTGGATGACTGTCTCATAATCGCTACCATGAGTGTTCAGCTAATCTGAGCCAGAGATTCCTTGCTGCATTTGTGCCTTCACCGTTGAGATCACAGTTAACCAGGAAAATTCCAAATTGACTCCTATCCAGAGTATAGAATTCATTGGAGGCCATCTGGATACCACCTTGCAGATAGCCAAGCTTTCAGAGTCTAAATTAGCCACTCTCCATCAACAGGCCTCCCTGGTTCTGTGTTATCAAACTCCCGCGACAAGATCCAGCTTATGTTTTTGGATTTTCTGGCAGCATCCAACACTTGTGTTCCTCACTCCAGATTTCACATGAAGGTATTAAAGTGTAGACCCAGTCAGTACAGTGATCTATTCTACACCATCCTAAGCACTTTCCACTCAAAACTCACAGGGATGTGCATACAGCATGTTCAGTGGTGGCTAAGTTCTTCACTATTATTTCCAGTTTGTCCCTTTCTTGTTCTTTCCCTGGTAGCCACAGTAAGTATAGACGCTACCCTTCTCGGTTTGGGGAGACTTGTTAAGGGAAGACTGTCCAAGTCACATGGTCTTCGACTGAGGCCAGTTTTCACGTAATTTTTTTGTTGACTGGGGCAGTGATAGCGCTTAGGCTTTCAAGGACTCCCTTCTCAGGGATGTAATTGCTGTTTAGAGATATGTCAGTGGTCTGGTACATCAGCAAACAGGAAGCAACCCACTGCTATCTGTTATGTTAGGAGGCCATGAAGTTTTGGCAGTGAGTAATATTTCCCAGAATTTTCTGGTTTCAACACATATCCTGGCGTAACCTACTGTATTAGACATGTTGAGCAGGTCAAGTCTTCTGCTGCTCAAGTGGTCTCAGTCAAGTGGTGGTTTACAAGATTTTATTTCTGTGATGTCTTTGCAACCCTGTCCAACACCAAGTGCAGCAGCCACTTTGCCTTGATTCCCTAAGAGGGAGAGTCACCGAGGGATGCTATTATCCACTGACTCCTCTCATAACCAAGTTTTTGAAGAAAATTAACTGATGCAAGGAACATGTGATCCTCATCCCTCCTTTTTGGCAGAGACAGATATGGTTCCCCTTTCTGTGGTTTTACTTTGTATACCATCCCTGGGTGCAGTGCAATTATCCAGGTTTGATGTCTCGCTCATTCAGCAAGCCTTACCTGGATATCAAAGCCCTGAAATTAGTGACTTGTTTTCTCTACTTCCAGTGATGGCCAGAAATTCCAGGCTTTCATTTACTGTGATCAACGTCTTACATCAAAAACCTTCTAACAGGAAATTTTACAGAAGTATAAGAGGTTTTCCATACAAGCATCTGCTGATGCATCTGACTATGAAGACATGCAGCCACTTCCTACATATGAGGATTCTGATGCAGAGGAATCTATTCTTTCACCCCCCCACCCAGAGGATTTTTTTCTTTGGGGAAACCGTGCGTACTCTAAAGGAGCATTTCAAATGGGAGAGTCAAGATTACCCTCAGTCTAAAAAGAGACTGAAGAGTTCCTGGACCTTCCACAGCACAGGCCCTTAGCCATCCCCCCAGTCCTAGATATGGTAGATGTCTTCCTTCAATCTAGCTCGACTACAGACGCCCTCCCTCCTGCTCCCAGAAAGCCAGACCGGTACTCCAGAGTCCATGACTCTTACAAATATCTCTTTAAAAACTTAACAGTGGACCCTGAGGTCATTACTCAAGGCCCAAAAGGGGTTAAAGCTACTTCAGCTAAGAAGCCACCCCCTCAGACAAGGTATTCCAGAGCACTGGACAGTGGGATAAAAAAGTATACACCTCAGCTACTCTTGCTTATCAGTGCACTAAATTGTCAGATGTTCATCGTGTTTCACTGCTGCAGTCATTACACTTGGGTTATCCTGCCGGCAGGCAGTCCCGCAGTCTGCCAGAGTTCCAAAGTCGTGGTCCGGCATCTGTTGCTGTCGCTTCTTCCCTGACGTCAGTGCGCCTATAAGATGCAGCTGACGCCATTTTCTTCAGTCTTTCTTGCCGCGCGGTGCCCGAAGCAAAAGCAGTTCGGAAGTGCCTGTTGGCCGACTCCTGAGATATCAAATTCGATTTTCAGAACCGAAGTCTTGAATAAATTCAAGTACCCCGTTGGGGAAACTTTTTCTTGCCTCAGACGGATGTCAGTAAAAGTTAATAATTGTATTTCTTGTGGGAAGCAAATACCTCATAAGGATTTTCATTCTTACTGTATTCCATGCCTAGGCCCTGATCACGACATCACTAGTTGTCGGCTTTGTGCTAGATTTAACAAACGCACTATTAAACGCCGGTTTGACACTGCTCGCCATTACTTTGGCCGAAGGTTTAATTATACCATGCCGTCGGAACAACCGACAACTGGAATTCACAAAAAAAACGCAAAGACAAGGATAAGGAAAGGCATCAGAGGCCCAAAACTGACGACAAAGCCTCTTCTAGGCCAGTCGCCGGTTCTCAGTGAGGCGCTTTCGCAGCCCCCGACACCCGCTACCTCAGAGCCACAGGCCACTACCGACTCCCACATGGAGGTGCCTAGGCCTCTGAATGCTCAAGGTGTTGGGCCTACGGAGACTAACCCTTCAGATGGGTCCGGAGCCGCTGAGCAGGCATTGGCTTCTGAGGGTGTTTTCAGACCTTCACAACTTACCATTGCAACTACAGCCAAGTCTAAAGCTACATTAAAGACAAAAAAGCAAGTACATCATTCACCTGGACAGGCCTCCATGCCTAAACATCAGATGCTCAAAATGGCCGAAGACTTAATTACTCTGATCAGGGGTTCCCATCCCCCTACTAATAAAAGGCCTAGGCAGGATACAGACTATGATTCCTCTGACCAGGTTTCTATATATTCTGATTCCTCTTCAGACCAGGGATACTCTTTACCCCCATATGAGGACTCAGATGCTGAAGAATCAATTCCTTCAGTCTCTCCTCCTGAGGATTACTTTTTTGGGGAAACTTTACATACCATGAGGGAGCATTTCAATTGGGAGGGCCAGGATTACTCAGAATCCAAGAAAAGGCTCAGAGACTTTCTTTTGTTGTCTCAACACAGACCCCTTGCTATTCTGCCTGTGTTGGATATTGTGGATGATGTGTTCTCTGAATCCAGTTTAAATCCTGATTCTTTACCCCCTGCTCCAGTCAAGCCAGACAGGTACTACAGAGTCCCTGACTCTCAAAAATTTCTTTATAAAAACCCTGTTGCTGACCCAGAAACTATTTCCCAGGGTCCCGAAGGGGTAAAGGCTTCCACGGCTATAAATCCAGTTCCCTCTGACAGGGATTCCAGAGCATTCGACAGATGGGGGAAGAAAGTATACACATCTGCAACTTTAGCAGTGAGTGCTTTAAATTGCCAGTTTCACATGCTTAAATATCAACAATATTTACTGTCTCAGTTAAAATAGAAAATGAGTACAAGTGCAGAACAACCTGACTATAAGGAAATGCAGGATCTATTGCATGCAGCTGAACAAGTGGGAAAGCATACTCTGCAATGTGGTTTTGATTCATTAGAGGCTTCTTGAAGAGCAGCAGTTACAGGATCTGTGATTTGAAGGCATGCTTGGTTAAAAGAACAAAGTTTACCAGATCATGTTAAGGCAAAATTATTGGATGCTCCTTTATAGCAGGATATTTTATTTGGTGTTAAGGCAGAAGAGGTATTAAAGAAAATGGAGGATAAGGCAAAAATCTATGCAAACAGTGAAGGATTTCTTACAGGTACAGCCACCTCGATTTAGCAGGAATTGGCCTTCAAAAATTGGTCCTTTCCAGTGTCAGACAGGTCACAAAGAGGCAGATACAGACGCCCAAGAGACAGATCTCAGCCCCAAGGCTCTTACAGACTACGACAGTGGGGTGCTTCAACCCCAAAAGGAGGTGAAGACAAGTCACAGCCTTACAGGAAACAGTCACAATGACTTCCCCCTTCCAATGCCAAGCTCTCCTCTTTTAACAGCTCCGATAGGGGGAAAACTAGCACTTTTTTCAAAAACTGGCAAGCAATCACCCAGGACAAATGGGTTCTGAATTTTGTCTCTCAAGGTTACAGGTTCCACTTTCACACTTTACCAAGGCTAAAAGGAATGCCAAGACCTGCCACTAAATCAATAGGCAGAGGCACAAAAGGAAATTACAGCCCTCATGGACATGAGAGCTATTCAAAAAGTGCCACAGCAGGAACAAGGACAAGGATTTTACTCGACTCTTCCTGGTCCCCAGAAAGGACAAAGCCTGGAGACCCATATTAGATCTTTCAACTCTAAATACTTACCTGGATGTTCTGAAATTCAAAATGTTGACACTACAGCAGCTCCTTCCCATGTTGGGCAAGAAAGCTTGGCTTGTTACTTTGGACCTCAAAGAAGCATACCTGCATGTCCCTATCAGACAGAATTGCAGAAGGATACCTCAGATTCATAGCCGATTCAATGCACTACCAATTCTCTGCACTGCCCTTTGGCTTATCTACTGCGCCCAGGGTCTTCACAAAGTGCCTGGCACTAGTAATTGCATTTTGCAGACAAAAAAGAATTCAAATATATCCATACCTGGACAACTGCCTGATTCAAGCAGAGAGCAAGGACATAAGCATCTGGCATTTGTAAAAAGGTTGTTAAATTGCTTGGGGTACACAGTAAACTAAAAGAAGTCAAAACTAGTGCCCTCACAAAAGATAATATTCCTGGGTGCCAGCTTAAATACAATGGCCCAGTTGGCTTCTCACGCCAGACAAACAAGGACAACTGACTCAGTATTTTCAGTTGATGGCAACAAAGTCCCAACTCCCTGCAAGAAAAATTCTGCAGGCCTTGGGATTCATGGCATCCTGCATACTACTAATTCCATATGCCAGACTGCATATGAGGAAATTACAATGGTACCTAAAAAGTGTTTGGACTCAACACTCTCACAGCTTGGAAACAGTAATACCACTAATTCCCTGCTTACAGCAGGAGTTTCGATGGTGGGCACAGGCATATCATCTCAACAAGGGTCAGCCTTTCACTCTTCCCACAGCCAGGCAGACTTTAACAACAGATGCTTCGGATTACGCCTGGGGAGCACACATGGCAGGAAGATGCATTCAGGGCAAATGGACCACAGACCAAATGCATCTTCACATCAATCAAAGAGATGTTGTCTGTACAAAGTGCCCTAACAACTTTCAAGGACCTTCTGCATCCAGGACAACTACTATTAAAGACAGACAACACCACAGTAATGTGGTACATAAGCAAGGGGACACTCATTCTTACCCCCTATGCAGACAAGCCATGACCATGTGGAACACAGCTCTAAATTATCAAGTTCATCTGCAAGCACAATTCCTGCCAGGAAAGAAAAACACCCTGGCAGACTTAAGCAGAAACATCATGGATCCTCACGAGTGGAAATTAAATCTACAAGTCTTCAGCATGATGATGCAAAAATGGGGGTGCCCGGACATAGATCTTTTTGCCTCCCCACTGAATTGCCAACTACAAAGTTTCTGCACAAGGACTTATCGCACACAAGCATGGAAAGTGGATGCTCTTTCGTTAAGCTGGAAAAGCCTAAACGTTTATGCCTTCCCACCACTGCCTCTCCTTTCAAAGGTACTCCTAAAAGTCAGACAAGGAAAAACCACAGATGATTCTGATTGCTCCAGACTGGCCACACCAGCATTGGTACCCAATCTTAAAGAACTTAGCTCAAGGCCCACCTTGGATTTTGCCTCAAATTCCACACCTACTGACTCAACAAAACAATCAGATCCTGCACAGTCCGCTCAAAACCTTAAACTTGGCTGCATGGCAGATTTATTAGCCAAACAGACAACACCTCTCTCTAAAGCTGTTATGGATGTCATTTTGGAGGCCAGGAGGCCTAGCACCAGGAAATCTTATTCAGAAAAGTGGAAGAGATTCTGTGCCTGGAACCAGGCTCAAAGCCTTGATCCTCTTGTCCCTAACATTCCTCCGATACTACAATACTTAAGTGAGATGCTGGACAAAGGACTATCCTTCTCATCCATTAAGATCCACGCCTGTGCCATCTCTGCTCATTACAACACAGATCCTCCTATTTTCTCTCATCCATTGCTAAAGCAGTACCTTAGAGGGGCTAAAAACATAAGACCGCCCCAGAGAGCACCAACACCTACTTGGGACCTCAATTTTGTCTTGGAAAAGCTCACTTTACCTCCTTTTGAGCCAGACAACGCAGCAGAATTAAAATATATATCATGGAAAACTGCTCTGCTTCTGGCAATAACCTCAGCACGAAGAGTCTCAGAACTACAGGCACTAATGGCAGTGGAACCTTTCATCATTTTCCACCAAGACAGGGTTTCTTTAAGAACAAACCCTTCTTTTATGCCTAAGGTGGTATCCAGTGTGGCTCTTAACCAAACTATTCACTTGCCAACTTTTTATCCAAATCCCCAGAATACAGGGGAGAGACTTCTACACTCCTTGGACATACACACAGGCAATTACATTTTTACTTGGACAAAACAAAAGCTTTCAGAAAAACTGAACAATTGTTTGTATCATATGCTGCAGGATCACAGGGAAAGCCTATTTCAAAGCAGACCATTTCAAAGTGGATAGGACACTGTATCTGGTTCTGCTACACTCTGCATGGGAAACCTGTACCGTCTAACATTAGACCACATTCCACCAGGGCAATTGCCACTTCTACTGCCTACCTTAGAGGAGTACCTACCAAAGACATTTTGGAAGCTGCAACTTGAGTTCAGTGCACACCTTTACCAAGCATTACCACCTGCCTCTCTATTCTAGATCCAGAGCTGGTTTTGCCACTGCAGTGTTGTGTAGGGCCTCAGCCACACCAAATCCTCTATAAAACCAGGCACCTTGACCAAGTGTAATGACTGCAGCAGTGAAACACGATGAACTTAGTACAGTTTTGTACCTGCCATAAATGTAGATGTTAGAGTGTCTTAACTGCTGCAGTCCTGGTCACCCACCCACTTTCCCCTCTTTCTTAGCTGGGACAAATCTATACCTTTCTACCCTATACTACCTATGTGGTGTATTTGCTGGTAACTGAAGTTTTTTTTTTACCTTGTTGTATGTTTTATTAACCATATGTATTGCCTACCTATTTGGGGGCACCTGACATCTGTGGCAAGCAAAACTGAAGAAAACAGCATCTGCTGCATCTTATATACCCCTGGCGCACTGACGTCCGGGAAGAAGCGACAGCAACCGACGCCAGACCAAGACTTTAGAACTGTGGCTGACTGCGGGACCGCCTGACGGCAGGATAACCTAAGTGTAATGACTGCAGCAGTGAAGACACTCGAACATCTACATTTATGGTAGGTACAAAACTGTACTTTCCATATGCTTAAATATCAGCAACATACCTTGGAACTCCTTAAACAAAAAAATTACCTCCTTTCCTGTATGGGCAGGATCTAAAGATTTACAGGAATTAATGCACTCTGCTGGTTAAGTAACTAAACACACTTTGCCCTGCAAGTTTGATGCCCTAGAAGCTTCTTGCAGGGCAGCATTCACTGGGATCTGTCATTAGAAGACATGCATGGCTTAAGGAACAAACCCTGCCAGACCATGTCAAATAAAAATTGTTGGATGGACCCTTGCTCAAAGATAACTTATTTGGTACTGAAGCAGAAGAGGTGTTAAAGATGGAAGAAAAAGCAAAATCTATGCAGACTGTTAAAGATTTATTACAGGTACAGCCCCTTAGGTTCAGCAGGCATTTTCCTTCCAAGCACTGGTCTTTTCCTGCACCTAGTAAACAGGGCCAGCCTAGACCCTGTGGAAACAGACCTCCAAGACAGCAGTTCCATGGGTTGCAGCAATCTAAAAAGTGGACTGCCTCCACTTCAAAACCAGGAAGTTCTCAGCCACTACCTTATGACAAAAACTCACAATGACTCCCCCCTCCCTAACTCTCCTCTGCCCACCACCCCATACCCTTAGGAGGAAGACTTTACTTTCACTCAAGCACCTGGGCCACCATTACCAAGGACCAATGTGTTCTGAACATTGTGTCTCAGGGATACAAATACTCCTTCCATACCCTTCCAACCCCCAAAGGGTTCCCACATCTACCACCAAATCCATGGGCATAGGCTCAAAAGCAAATCCATACCTTGCTGTCCTTAGGAGCAGTAGAACATGTTCCTGCAGAGCAGATAGGCCAAGGCTTATATTCCAGACTTTTTCTGGTACCCAGAAAAGAGGGCACCCTGGCGCCCCATCCTCAATCTGTCCATTCTACACACCTTCCTGGTGATCCCAAAATTCAAAAAGGTCACCCTCCAGCAGCTACTACCTATGCAGTCCAAGGATGCTTTGGCTAGTCACCCTAAACCTAAGAGGCCTACCTCCACATTCCCATCAGGGAGTCCTGCAGAAAATATCTTTGCTTCAGGGGAGGATCTCAGCACTTTCAGTTCTCTGCACTTCCCTTTGGCTTATCTACTGCTCCCAGAGTTTTCTCAAAATGCCTGGCTCCTGCCAGTGCTTTTTGCAAACAAAGAAATATTCAAATTTATCCCTACTGCCTTATTCAGGCAGACAGCAAGAAAAAGCTGCTCTAAGACAATTCCTTTGTAAAAGACCTACTGACCTTCTTTAGGGTACACAATCAATGAAAAGAAATCCAAACAGGTAGCCACCAAGAGGATAATCTTCAGGTAGCCACCAAGAGGATAATCTTCCTGGGAGCAAGTCTGGACACAGCATCCCAGATGGCATGCCTAACACCAGAGAAAGTTTCCTATCAGCTGACTTCTCACAACTGGCCACCAGGTCCCAGCTTTCTGCAAGGGAAATCCTCCACGCCCTGGGGTTCAAGGCATCTTGAGTACTCCTCATTCCATATGCCAGACTGCATATGAGGAAACTTCAGTGGTACAGCGCCTTTAGTGTCAATACACTCAAGATTTGGAAACTGTTTTACCTATTATTCCTTGCCTGAGGGAGGAATTTCTTTGGTGGACAACAGCCTGCTCCCACATCAAGGGACTGCCCTTCTCCCCACACCCTGCCGCCCAGACCCTCACCACAGATGCATCAGACTACCCTTTGGGTACACACCTGGACGGTAGGTGCATACAGGGCCAATGGAACCCCCAGCAACTCCCCCTGAACATCAGTCTAAGAGATGATGGTTGTGCAGCAGGCCATGATAGCTCTCAAACCCCTTCTCTCTCCAGGGGTTCTGCTGATCAAAACAGACTCCACAGTGATGTGGTACATCAAGCAGGGAGGGACTCACTCCTACCGCTTTGCAGCTTCTTCCATGCATCTAGACCTGTTAGCACAATACTTGCCAGGCTCTGTCAACTCCCTGGCAGACCATTTATGCAGAAAACTGTTGGACCTCCACGAGTGGCAGCTCAACAGAAACACCTTCTTACTAATAACTCAGAAATAGGGAACCCCAGAGGTCGACCTCTTTGCCTCCCATACCAACCATCAGTTCGACAAATTCTGCACCAGGGAACATCACTGCATGGCATGGAAAGTAGATGCCCTGTCCTTCCCCTGGGTAAACCTCAGTCTATGCCTTTCCTTCCCTACCTCTCATTCCCAAGGTACTGATCAAAATAAGGGAGGAAAAAAACAAGGACCATTCTCATAGCTGCTGACTGGCCCAGACAACACTGGTACCCCTTGTTGCGCAGCCTGTCCCCATTGCTCCCATGGAATCTTCCTCAGGTTCCCAACCCAGAGGGCAGGGGTATTCATGCACCCCCAATTGCAGACACTCAGGTTTGGCAGCTTGGCTTATAACCTGACCAATCTGCCCTCCTCAGTAAACAGGTTCTGGATGTTATCCGAGAGGCCAGACGCCCTAGCACCAGAATGCTTTATGCAGATAAATGAAAAAGGTTCTGCAGCTGGATCCAGGCTAAGGGAACCAATACGGCACAGCCCTCCATCCCTCTCATCCTGGACTACTTAGCTGACCTACTACACAGTGGTCTCTTTCTCTTCTGCAAAATTTCACTACTCTATTTCTGCTCATTTTCCCACTGAGCAGCCTCTTTTTTCACACCCTGTGATCAAGCAGATGTTCTTCGTGTTAGTCATCATATTTGGGTTGTCTGCCTGCAGGTAGCCCACAGCTGGCCTGAATACCAGAGTCTTGGGATTTCTGCATCGGATGCTGTCGCTTCTTCATGACATCAGGTCGTCGGGTATAAAACATGCAGCCTACGCCATTACATCAGTCTTGCTTGCCGTGTTTGCTTGAAGCAGAAGCAGTTTGCAAGTGTCGGTTGGTCGACTCCTAAAATTTTCATTTTCGAGTTTCAGACCTGAAGTCTTCTAAAAGATAAGTGCCCCTTCTGGGATCCTTTTTTCTTGCTCAAACCGATGTCAGAATAAATTGATAATTGTCTTGCCTGTGGGAAAGCAAATACTTCATAAAGATTTTCATTCTTACTGCCTCACCTGTTTAGGCCTAGACCAATGACGTCCTTCGCTGTCAGTTTTGTGCCTTGTTCATTGCCTGAACTATCTGTCGTCGGGCAGTTTTTGTAGCTAAATACTTTCGCTGTCAATCTCTGTACTCCGAAATGGCATTGGTTAGCCATCCGACTGCCGATCTTTTGAAAAAAACGTAAGGATAAAGACAGAGACCGACCGCATAGGTCCAAAATTGCCGAAGACACTACTGTTAAGCTAGTTGTCAGTCCGCCGGTACTCGGTGAGGTGCTTTCGCAGCCCCTGATACCCACTTTTACAGATTTGCAGGCCTCTACTGAGACCCATTTGGAGTCCAGTATGCCGCCAGATGCTTCTTCGACTATGGAACCTGTGGATGTCTCTACCTTGGATGGGTTCGGAGCTGCTGTGCAGGCACTGGCTTCTGAGGGTGTATTCAGGCCTACCAATTTCCATATTAATCCGGCTACTTTGTTTCAAGCCAGAAATACTGAATTTATCATGCCTAAAGTTTGCACTATGCTTGGGAAACTGATGACCATAGCACATTTTCAGGCCCACGGGCCTCAAAAACAAATGATTAGAATGGCTGAAGACCTTATTACCTTAATTAGGGGAAGCCAGCCTTCCCCCTCAGAGAGACCTAGGACAGATTTTCCTTCTGATTCTTATCGGGAATCTGATATCTGTGTTCCTTTTGACTACCAGGGCATAGCCTTATCTACCTATGAGGATTCTGATGCAGAGGATTCCATTCCCTCTGCTTCCCCTTCAGAAGATTTCTTTTTTTAGTGAAACCCTACATACCCTTAGGGGGCATTTCCAATGGGATGGCCAGGACTACTCTCAGTCCAAAAAGAGACTCAGGGAATTTTTAAACCTGCCTCAGCACAGGCCTCTAGTTATCCCTCTTGTTCTGGAGATTTTAGATGTCTTCTTGGAATCCAGCCTTACCTCGCATACTTTGCCTCTCAACTCTCAGGAAGCGTGACAGGTGCTATAGAGAACCTGACTTTCTCAAATTCCTCCAAGAATCCTACTGCGGATCCAGAGACCATTTCCCAAGGACCAAAAGGCATTAAGGCTATTTCTGCCAAGAATCATACCCCTTCTGACAGGGGTTCCAGGGCGTTAGACGGGGTAAGAAGGTATACACCTCTGCCACTCTGGCCATTAGGGCTTTAAATTGCTAGTTTCATATGTTAAAGTATCAGCAGCATATCATGGGGTAATTAAACAGAAAATGGTGTTCATTCTGACTGTGCAGAACAGTAGTTTTACAAGAGTTAATGCATTCTGCTAACCAAGTTGGTAAACATGCTTTGCAGTGTGGTTTTGATGCTTTAGAAGCATCTTGTAGAGCTGCTGTCACTGGGTCTGTTCTTAGAAGGCATGCTTGGCTTAAGAAACAAAACTTGCCAGATCATGTCAAAGCAAAATTACTGGATGCACCCTTAAACCAAGAGCACCTATTTGGCATTAAAGCAGAAGTTGTTCTCAAAAGGATGGAGGAGAAAGCTAAATCTATGCAAACTGTTAAAGATTTCTTACAAGTACAGCCACCTAGATTCAGTAGGCAAAGAACTGGTCCTTTCTAGCCCCTTTAAGGCCTTCTCAGTCCAAACCCAGGAGCAGCAGACTCCCAAGACATGTCTCAGGTTATGCACAGATCTAAGGAGTGGGGTACACCCGCATCCAAAACAGTGAGTAGTAAGCCACCCCCTATGGTAAACTTGCACAATGACTTATCTTTAACTCCCCCAAGCCTTGCTTAAGTACTTGCACCTTTAGGAGGAAAACTCGCCCTGCATGCAAAAAACTGGGAATACGTTACCCAAGACAAATGGGTTTTAAACATTGTTTCCCTGAGATACAGATTCCACTTCAACTCACTCCCGTAAGTGGATAGCCAGACCTCCCCCCAAACCAGTGGGCGGAGGCCCAAAAGCAAGTACTTTCTCTCCTCATTATCAAGGCTATTCAACCTGTCCCAGCAGAACAAAGGGGACAAGGCTTTTATTCAAGACTGTTCCTGGTTCCCAGAAAAGAAAACTCTGGGTGTTCTATCCTGGATTTATCTTTTCTCAACACCTTTCTGGTGGTTCCAAAATTCAGAATGCTCACTCTCCAACAGCTGCTTCCTATGCTAGCCAAGAAAGCCTAGTTGGCTACCCTAGACTTAAAAGAAGCTTACCTGCACATCCCCATAAGGGAATCTTGCAGAAAATACCTTCACTTCAGGGCAGGCTCTGTGCACTATCAGTTCTCTGCACTTCCCTTTGGCTTATCTACTGCGCCCAGGGTATTCACAAAGTACCTAGTTCCAGTCATTGATTTCTGCAGACAGAGAAGTATTCAGATTTACCCTTACTTGGACAATTGCCTGATTCATGCGGAAAGTCAGGACTTGCTACTACAGCACCTAGCATTTGTAAAGAGACTTCTAACTTCACTGGGGTACATCATCAACGAAAAGATATCACACCTAGTACCCTGCCAACAGATTGTATTCCTGGGAGCAAACTTGAACCAACTCCCCAGATGGCATTCCTCACTCCAGAAAAACAAATTTGACAACTTACTTCAATCTACTGGGCACCAAAACCCAGCTGTCTGCAAGGAAAATACTGCAGGCTCTGGGATTCATGGCCTCTTGTATTCTGTTAATTCCATATGCAGGACTGCATATGATTGGTATCTAAGAAGTGTATGGTGTCAACATTTTCAGGACCTGGAAACAGTACTTCCTATCATTCCATGTTTAAGGGCAGAGTTACTTTGGTGGGCAGTGGCCTGCAACCACAACAAGGGACTCTTTAACTCTACCCCTTGCCACCTAAACCCTAACAGACACATCAGACTATGCATGGGGGGCTCACATGGCAGGGCAGTGCATTCAAGGCAAATGGAACCCAAAGCAGATGCACCTGCATATCAATCAAAAAGAGTTAGCTGTACAGAATGCTCTGACAACCTTCTTAATGCCTTATTCTTCCAGGACAACTATGGGTAAAGACAAACAGTTATTTGGTACATAAGCAGGGGGGAACACATTCCTACCCACTCTGCAGACTAGCCATGGCTCTGCAACACAGCCTTGAGCAACCAAGTGCACCTACAATTCCTGCCAGGCAAACTAAATTCACTGGCAGACGACTTAAGCAGAAATCTCATGGACCAACATGAATGGAAACTGGAACCCAAAATATTCAGACTTTTGGGGAATAGATGGGGGACACCAGAGGTGGACCTGTTTGCTTCCCCTCAGAACTATCAGTTGAACAAATACTGCACCAGAACTCCCCACAGCCAAGCTTCGAAGGTGGATGCCCTGTCCTTTTCCTGGGAAAGACCCTCAGTCTCTGCCTTCCCCCCTCTGCTTCTCCTCTCGAAGGTTCTACTAAAGATCAAATAGGACAAGCCAAGGACGATCCTGATTACACCAGACGGGCCACACCAGCACTGGTATCCTCTTGTGCAGTCTGACAGTGTTACAACCATGGCACCTGCCTCAGACCCCTTCCCTGCTGTCCCAGCAAGAGGGCCAAATTCTTCTCCCTCAGCTTCAGACCCTGAACCTTGCAGCCTGTCTAATCCCCTGAACTCACCTCTATCAAGCTCCAGTAAGCAGGTCCTGGATGTCATTCTTGAGGCAAGGAGGCCTAGTACTAGAAAATCCTATTCAGAAAAGTGGAAAAAGATACTGTTCCTGGAGCCAGTCTCAAGGGATGGCCACAACTGTGCCCAGCTTACCTCATATACTAGATTACTTAACAGAAATGATCAGCAAGGGCCTATCCTTCAATTAAGATTCATGCCTCTGCCATTTCAGCTCATTATAATACTGAGCCCACCCCTCTTCTCTCATCCTCTGGTAAAACACTTCCTTAGAGGGGGCAAAAATTTAAGGACCCCCCCCCCCCCCAGAAGAGCTCCAACTCCAGCCTGGGACCTTAACTTTGTATTGGAAAAACTTACACTTCATAGGTTCATAGGTAGGTACTAGGCTATTGGCTCTAGGGCCTATATAAGCCTAGCCAAAAATGTACCCTGGCTTTCGCCACCCAAGAAAATTATTTTCCTGTGCCCCTATCGAGCAGAGCCACAGAAGTGATCCCTGGGGTAAATTTCCTATTTCCCATCCAATCATGATTTTTCTTGGAGTGCTAATGAGGAGCTCTGTTTGACATAGGTAGTCTGTTCCAGAGTATGGGAAGTCTCTGGGACAGGAATCTGTCCCTCCAGCATTTTCTGTTTATTGTGGTGACAAGATTTAGGTCCCTAGAGTGTGTAGCTCGGAGGGATTGGGATTTCTTTAAGTGGAGCATGTCCAACAGCTCTGGGTTTGACACCTTTGTATGTTAGGCAGAGATCGCCTCTGAGTAGGCGATATGCAACGGAGTAAAGCTGGAGTTTTTTGAGACGGTCTGCGTAGGGCATCTGTTTGAGGCCAGTAATCCTCTTTGTGAGGTATTTCTGTGGCCTTTCCAGTTGTTGATGTCTTGTGAGATACATACCAAAAGGGGGTGTTGTACTCTATAATGGGTATAATGAGTGATGAATAGAGGGGAACAATGATTTTTTTTTTGGATGAGAAACCTTTTGTGATGAGGTGCGCCACGTAGAAGGATTTCCTGACCACTGTGGTGATTATCAAAGGAGAGACTACTGTTCACCTGTGTCCCAAAGTCTCATCACATTTTCGTTGTTAAGTAGACTACCAGCTATGTGGTACTTCATGGGTACAGAGTTTTTACCAAAGGGGATGACAATACACTTTTTGGTATTGAGCTTCAGGCCATGGCTTTGACACCAGGCATCTGTCTCAGTGAGGCCCTTTTGTAGTATGTCCACATTGTTAGGAATTTCGATTATGGCTCCTAGTTTGCAGTCATCTGCGAACCTTGTTAGCCAAAGACCTTCTGTGTTCGCCTGTACTTCAGAGAAGTAGATAGCAAACAGGAGAGGACCCAGCACTGAACCCTGTGGTACTCCATTTGTCACTGGTCAAGTCTGATTTGGAGTCTGCTTCTTTCACAGTGTGGGCTCTGTCCGTGAGCCAGTTGACAACCCATCTTGTGACATAGGGATATTTATACCTAGTTTAGTGAGCTTATCTATAATTCCAGAGTAGGGGATGGTGTTGAAAGCCTTGGTGAGATCTAGATAAGCTGTGTGAACCACCTTACCGTCATCTATGGCTTTGGTGACTGCTTCAAAGAAGTCAATCAGGATTAGGAGACATGATCTGCCTTTTACAAATCCGAACTGGGTTGGGTCCAGAGTTTGGAGATTACCAGTGTCTTTGTTTGAGTTCCATGATGATATGTTCCATGGCCTTGCAGACTAGGCTCGTCAGGCTAATGGGGCGGTAGTTCCCGGGTCCGTTGTGGCTCCCTCTTTGTGGAGTGGGATAACCATCGCGGTGCGCCATTCAGTGGGCACAAAGCCTGAGGTGAGGCTATAATTGAACGTGGTATTTAGGTAGGGTGCCAGTTCATTCTGTAGTTCATGTAGAACGCAATCTGGGATATTTTCAGGTCCCATATATGCTGTGTTCTTGGCTGTGGAGAGTGTGTTTTTTTTTTTGTTTACCTGTGCAGCCGTGATTACAGGAATTTAGCATTCTTCCGGTATAGAGATGGGCCCTCTAGGGGGTGAGAGGGGCGGTGAAGTTAGCATTGAACCTATCTTCCAGGATGTTGGTAATAGTTGGTTCTGTGTATTTAGTGCCATTGTGCTGTAACTCAGAGCAGATCTGAGTGTTGCCATTGAGATTCTTGACATAGCTATAGAATGCTTTGTGGTTTTTAGTCAGTGGCAATTTTGTTTTTATAACTAGCTTGGGAGGATTTTTGAGGGTTCTCAGCTTCTTACTGAGGTTGACCAGAGAGTTCCTCCAGTCATGCGAGTTTACTCTCTTTTGCAACAGTTTCTTTCTTCTGTTGTAGAGTTTGTTTATGGCAGAGGACCACCAGATTGGCTTCTTTTTTTGGAGGATAGCATCTTGGTTCTATTAAGGATAGCATGATCCATGCACTAATGTAAGTGCTTATAAAGTGCATTTGTGTAGGATTCAGCAGTCGTACCTCTATTGTCCGTTTGCATGGGTGTCATGAAGTTTACCACTTCTGTCTTAAGTGTGAAGTTGACTTTGGAGAAGTTTTTTATGGTGGTTTCCCTAATTGGGGGTGGGGGCGGGATGTGGATGTCTAGGGTGATTAGCTTGTGGTCGGATCTGACCAACAAGGAATTGACCTCTGGTGTGGAACACCAGTTGCTCATATTGGTAATGACCAGGTCTAGGATATTGCTGCCCCTGGTGGGGGTGTGAATAATTTGATCCAAGGCGTTGAAATTTATGAATTCCAGAAAATGTTGAGCAAAAGAGTTGGTACATGAGTAGTTTTCCCAGTTAATGGTGGGTAGTTGAAATTGCTCATTATTAGGGTGTTGGGTTGTAACCTAATATTTTCCAGTGTATCAAGAAATGAGTGGGAATCCTGGGGCATGATGGGGGGTCTGTAGCAATCTACAATTTGAATTGCGGTCTTGCCCAGAGTTAGTTGCACTTGGATAATCTCGGATACATTATGCTCTGCAACTAGCCTGGAGATGTGGATATCCTTAATGAATATGGACACTCCTCCACCGTTAGTGCTTCATTCCGGGTTAGGTGGCCGAAAGGTGTATGAATTATAGCCTGGTAATGCAGGGGTGCTCTCTGAAGCTTTGAACAAGGTCTCTGTCACTGCACAGATGTCTATGTTCTCTATTTTAAGGAGTGCCTCGAGTGAGTGCATTTTGAGGTTTAGACTTCTAGCATTGAGTAGCATTACCCTCAGATTTTGCTTGCTTGTACCTGTTACGGTGGTGAATTTGTCATTTGAACCTTGCCTAAAAAAGGCACTATAGGGGTGGCAAGAGCTTTAGCCAGTATCTGGAATCCCAAGGGCGACAGGTGCAGGGCATCTCTGGCAAAGCATCGTGGTCTGTTGATCATGTCATCCCAGGCAGACAAATACTGGATCCCGTTAGAATGACACCAGAAGCTTAGCCAATTGTTGAAGTCAGTCATTTGCTTCCCCACTTCCCCCCCCTTTGAACCGGCTGCTACAGCAGAGTTAAAATTCCTCACATGGAAAACAGCTTTACTTCTAGCCATCACTTCAGCAAGAAGAGTGTCTGCACTGCAAGCTTTTATGGCAGTGGAACCCTTCATTATCTTCCATGCAGACAGTGTTCCCTTCAGGACTAACCCATCTTTTATGCCCAAGGTGGTGTCTAGTGTGGCTTTAAACCAGTCCAGTCATTTGCCTACTTTTTTCTCTAATCCTCAAAATAAAGGGGAAAGGATACTGCATTCTCTAGACTTGCACAGACAGCTTAGTTTCTATTTGGACAGGACTAAGCCTCTAAGAAAATCTGACCACCTGCTAGTCAGCTTTGCTGCAAGGGCAGAGGGAAAGGTCATTTCAAAGCAAATCTCAAAACAAGGGGGAAAGGATTCTGCACAGACAGCTCAGATACTATATGGAGACGACTAAACCCTTCAGAAAATCTGATCAACTGCTGGTTAGCTTTACTTCAGGGGCAGAGGGCAAAGCCATCTCCAAGCAGACCATTTCCAAATAGCTCACTGCATCTATTTCTGCAACAAGCAGTATGGCAAGCCTCCCTCCCAGGGGGTTAGCACCCACTCTATCAGAGCAGCCTCCACCTCTGCAGCATTCCTTAGAGCAGTCGCCACCAGGGACATCCTGGAGGCTGCCACCTGGACATTTGTTCACAACGATGTTCTTCGTTGTTTCACTGTTGCAGTCAATACATTTGGGTAATCTGCTGTCAGGTTGCCCTCAGTCAGCCTGATTAACAAAGTCTTGGGTCATGCGTCAATTGCTGTCCCTTCTTCCATGACGTCAGGGGTATAAAACATGCAGCCAACACCATTACATCAGTCTTATTTGCCACGCGGTGCCCAAAGCAGAAGCAGTACGCAAGTGCTGGTCAGCAGACTCCTGAAATTTTCGTTTTCGAGTTTCAGATCCGAAGTCTTCAACTAAAAAGCTAAGTACCCCGTTGGGGAAACTTTTTCTTGCTCCTTACCGATGTCAGTAAAAGTTAATAATTGCATTACTTGTGGGAAGCAAATACCTCATAAGGATTTTCATTTGTTCTGTATTCCTTGCCTAGGCCTTGACCAACAACGTACCGTGTTGTCGGATTTGTGCTTTATTTAATCAATGCACTATCAAATGTCGGTACATTTTTGCTTCCAAGTATTTTGGCTCACGCTTTAATTATCCAGAAATGTCTTCGGTTAGCAATCCGACTACCGGAATATCTAAAATACTCAAGGAAAAAGAGACGGGCCATTGAGGTTCAAAACTGCCGACGATGCTTCTCCTAAGCCAGTCGTCAGTTCGCCGGTTCTCAGTGACGTGCTTTCGCAGCCCCTGATACCCACTACTTCTGATTTGCAGGCCTCTACTGAGACCCATTCGGAGTCTGGTATGCTGCGAGATGCTTAAATTATGGAACCCGCGGATGTCGCTACCTTGGATGGGTCCAGAGCCGCTGTGCAGGCACCGGCTTCTGAGGGTATTTTCAGGCCTACAGATTTGTGTATTAGACTGATGCCATCTTCAAAACTAAGGCCAAAACATTGACCTATGCCATGCCTGGGCCACGTGTGCAGGCCCCATGCCTAAAAAACAAATGATCAAAATGGCTGAAGATTCAATTACTCTGATCAGAGGTAGCCAACCCCCCCCCCCCTTCTATGAGGCCTAGGCAAGACATTGATAATGAATCTTCTGAACAAGATTCTATTTTTTCTGACTCTTCTAATGAACAGGAATTGTCTATACCTACTTATGAGGACTCTGATGCAAAAGATTCCATTCCTCCTTCTCCCCTTGTGGATTTTTGTTTTGGGGAAACTTTACATACCTTAAGGGAACATTTCCACTGGGAAAGTCGGGATTTCTCTGAATCTAAAAAGAGACTTAGGGATTTTCTTCTTCCTCAGCATAGGCCTTTGGCTGTACCTCCTGTTCTAGACATGGTTGATGTTTTTTCAGAATCTAGTATGGCTCCTGATTCTCTGCCTCCGGCTCCTTGTAAGCCAGACAGATACTACAGGGTTCCTGACTCCCACAAATTCCTTTTCAATAATCCTGTTGCAGATAATGAAACCATTTATCAGGGTCCCAAGGGCATTAAGGCTTTTACTGCTAAAAATCCTACACCTTCTGATAGAGATTCCAGGGCGGTGGATAGATGGGGTAAGAAGGTTTACACTTCTGCAACCTTGGCAATCAGGGCTTTAAACTGTCAATTTCGTGTGCTAAATTATCAACAGCATATCATGGGACTGCTTAAGCAGAAAATGATGTTAATTTCTAACTGTGTGGACAACAAGGATTTACAGGATTTATTGCATTCAGCTGAAGAAGTTGGAAAACGTACTTTGCAATGTGGTTTTGATTCTTTGGAGGGCTCTTGCAGGGCTGCTGTAACTGGGTCTGTGCTAAGAAGGCATGCTTGGCTCAAAGAGCAAAATCTGTCTGATCATGTTAAAGCAATATTGTTGGATGCTCCTTTACAACAGGACCGTCTCTTTGGTAATAAGGCTGAAAAAGTTTTAAAAAAGATGGAAGATAAAGCTAAATCTATGCAAACTGTAAAAGATTTCTTACAAGCTCAACCTCCCAAGATTTAGTAGGCACTGGCCTACTAAGAAGTGGTCTTTTCCAGTTCCTTCGAGAGCCACAAGTCAAACCTAGACATTCCAAAGGCTCCAGGTTTCAGTCACAAGGGACTTTCAGAACAAAACAATGTGGTGCCTCCTCTTCCAAATCTGGAAACAACAAGACACCTCCCTATGAAAAGCAGTCTCAATGACTTCCCTTTTCTCTTACCAAGCACTTACCTTTTAGCCGACCCTTTGGGGGGAAACTGGCTCTTCATGCAAGAAACTGGCAACTTATAACCCAGGACAAGTGGGTTTTAAATATAGTATCCCAGGGATACAGATTTCATTTCCACACGTTGCCAATTCCACACGGATGGCCAGACCTGCCCCCAAATCAGTGGGCAGAGGCCCAGAAACAAGTACTTTCCCTCATGAGCATGGGGGCTATTCAGCCAGTACCAGAAGAGGAAAAGGGACAAGGTTTCTATTAAAGACTTTTCCTGGTACCCAGAAAAGACAAATTATGACGTCCTTTTCTGGACTTACCTACTCTAAATACCTTTCTGGACATTCCAAAATTCAAGATGCTGACTCTTCAGTTACTTTCTATGCTAGGCAAAGATGCCAGGTTGGCAACTCTAGATTTAAAAGAGGCTTACCTGCATATCCCAATCAGGAAATCTTGCAGAAGATACCTCCGCTTCAAAGCAGGCTACTTGCACTACCAGTTCTCTGCACTGCCCTTTGGCTTATCTACTGTGCCCAAGGTCTTTACAAAGTGCCTCTTTCCAGTAATTGCATTTTGCAGGCAAAGAAATATTCAAATATATCCATACCTGGACGATTGTCTAATTCAGGCAAAAAACAAGGACACTCTTCTAAACCATCTGTTGGTAAAAAGGTTTTTAACTTGTCTAGGGTACACTATAAATGAAAAGAAATCCCAGCTGTTACCCTCTCAAAAAAGAGCATTTCTGGGTGCAGGCTTGAATACAACTGCCCAGATGGCTTTCCTTACGCCAGAGAAGCAAATTCATTTGGTGACTTACTTCAAACAGGTGGCCACAAAAACCCTGCTTTCTGCAAGGCAGATACTGCAAGCCTTGGGGTTCATGGCCTCCTGCATTATAATTCCATATGCAATTCTGCATATGAGGAAGCTTCAGTGGTACTTAAAAAGTCTATGGAGTCAGCATTGTCGCAGCCTGGAAACAATGATTCCTATCATACCTTGCCTGCAACTAGAGTTCCTATGATGGGCAGAGGCCTTCTACCAAAACAAGGGACTGCCATTCACACCACCCCCTGCCACCCAAACCCTAACTACAGATGCATCAGACTATGCTTGGGGGGCACATCTGGTAGGGAAGTGCATTCAGGGCAAATGGAGACCAAATCAAATGCACCTTCTTGTCAATCAAAAAGAAATGCTAGCTGTACAGAATGCACTGACAGCCTTCAAGGACTACCTTCATCCAGGACAATTAATGATAAAGACAGACAACACCACAGTTATGTGGTACATAAACAAGCAGGGGGGTACACACACCTACCCCTTTTGCAGACTAGCCATGGCATTGTGGAACACTGCCTTGACCTATCAAGTACAACTACAAGCTCAATTCCTGCCAGAAAAGCTGAATACTCTGGTAGACGAATTAAGCAGAAATCTCATGGAACCACATGAATGGAAACTGGATCCACGGATTTTCAACATGTTCACATGCAAATGGAGTGTCCAGACATAGATCTTTTTGCCTCACCCCAGAACTATCAGTTGGACAACGTTTGCACAAGAAGTCATCAAAAAAGCCTGGAAAGTGGATATGCTGTAGCCTTCAGTTGGAAAAACCTATCAGCCTACGTCTTTCCCCCTCTGCTCTCCAAAGTTCTAAGTCAAACAGGACAAACCAAAATTGATTTTGATTGCTCCAGACTGGCCTCGCCAACACTGGTACCCACTCCTGCGCAGTGTGTCACATCTTCCACCGTGGTACCTGCCTGACACTTTACTTAACTCTCTCAATAGAACAACCAAATTCTGCACACTCAGCTCCAAACTTTGAATCTTGCAGCGTGGTTAGTCACCTAAATTCACCCTTAGCATCCCTCAGCAAACCTGTGATGGATGTCATTTTGGAGGCGGGAAGGCCTAGTACTATAAAATCTTATGCTGACAAATGGAAAAGATTCTGTGCCTGGAATCTATCTCAAGGGATAAGCACAGCAGTGCCCAACATTCCTCAGATTTTACAATACTTAACTGAGATGCTTCGCAAGGGCCTGTCCTTTTCTTCCATAAAAATCCATGCCTCAGCAATTTCAGCTCATTACAACACAGAACCTCCTCTTCTCTTATCCTTTGCTAAAGCAGTATCTCAGAGTTGCCAAAAACTTAAGACCACCCAGGAGAGCTCCATCCCCTGTCTGGGACCTCAGTTTTATATTGGAAAAGCTAACTCTCCCTCCTTTCGAGCCAGCTGCTACTGTAGACTTAAAATTTGTCTCCTGGAAAACAGCTTTCCTTTTAGCAGTCACTTCAGCTAGAAGGATTTCCGAATTACAGGCTCTTAAGGCAGTGGAGCTTTTCATCATTTTTCATGCGGACAGGGTATCTCTCAGGACCAATCCATCCTTCATGCCTAAGGTGGTATCCAGTGTGGCTCTTAGTCAGACCATTCATTTGCCAACTTTCTTTCCCAATCCACAGAACAAGGAGGAGCGGATTCTGCTTTCATTGGATGTACACAGACAACTTAGATTTTACTTAAACAGGACAAAGTCTCAAAGAAAATCTGAACAACTGCTGGTGGCATTTGCTGCAGGGGCAGAGGGAAAGGCTATTTCAAAGCAAACTATTTCCAAATGGATAAGCCATTGTATTCATTTCTGCTATATGTACCATGGAAAAACTATCCCCCAGGGGATTAGATCCCATTCCACCAGGGCTGCATCTATTTCTACAGCCTTTCTCAGAGGTGTTCCTACCCAGGGACATTCTAGAAGCTGCTACCTGGAGCTCAGTTCATACGTTCACCAAACATTACTATTTACCACTTTTCTCTAAATCCAGAGCTGGCTTTGCCACTGCTGTCCTGCAGGGCCTTATAACTGGTACTAATGCTGTATAATTCCTTCCACCCAACCATAGCTTTGGGAATCTACCCAGATGTAATAACTGCAACAGTGAAACACGAAGAACATAGTACAGTTGTGTACACTTACCATAAATGTAAATGTTCAAGTGTATTTACTGTTGCAGTCCTGGTTACCCTCCCTCCAGTCCCCTATTTTTCTTTGGCTATATCTCTACTTTCTTTCGCTATGCTTAAAAGCTCTTTTGGTGTATTTGCTTTTGGGATTGGAGGTATATTTTTTGTGTTTGTAATTTTATTTGCTCCCCATTTGGGGGGCACCTGACCTCTCTGGCAAGAAAAACTAATGTAATGGTGTCGGCTGCATGTTTTATACCCCTGACGACCTGACATCATGGAAGAAGGGACAGCAACCGACGCAGGACCCAAGACTTTGTTAATCAGGCTGACTAAGGGCAACCTGCCAGCAGATTACCCAAATGTAATGACTGCAACAGTGAATATAATCGAACATCTACATTTATGGTAAGTGTACACAACTGTACTTTACCAAACATTACCACATGCCTCTCTTCTCTAAATCCATGGCAGGTTTTGCCTCTGCAGTCTTGCAGGGCATGCTAGCCAGCCCCTAGCTTCCTTGACTGCCACCACCCATTTCTTCAGCTTTGGGAATCTACCCAAATGTTATTGCAACAGTGAAACATGAAGAACATAGTACAGTTGTGTACACTTAACATAAATGTAGATGTTCGAGTGTCTTCACTGTTGCAGTCCTGGTTTCCCTCTCTCCTTCCCCCTTTTTTCTTTTTTTTTAACCTTTCTTCCTTATTGTTCTTTTCTTAGAAGGGGCATATTGGTATTTTTTATTTCCACGAGTGGGGTCCTGCCACCAGAGCCTGGCCTCCTACTTTGGGGGCTCTTGACCGGTTAGGGCAAGAAAAACTGATGTAGTAGTGTTGGCTGCCTTCCTTTATACCCCTGACGACCTGACGTTAGTCTTCAAGCGTCAGCAACCAACGCAGAAATACTAAGTCTCTGGTATTCAGGCCGGCCGAGTGCTACCACAGCATGGATAACCCAAATGCGATGACTGCAACAGAGAAGAAAAGAAACTCAAACGTCTACATTTGTGCTAAGTGTACACAACTCTACTTTTCACCTTGGCATATTATTTTACTCTGGGCCTTGACAAACCCCCCTTTTGAGTCTTCTGCTATTATGGAATTGAAATTCCTTTCTTGGAAAACACTGATGGTATTTACCTCAGCAAGGATTTCAGAACCTCAGGCCTTTTTATTTAAACCACCATATTTGGTCTTTCACAAAACTAGGGTTTTTCTTCAGACCAGTCCTAACTTCCTTCCCAAATTTGCTTCTAATTCTGCTTTTAATCAGACGATTAACATGCTGGTTTTCTTTTTCAATTTCTCAAGTAAGGGTGAAAATCTCTAGCAATTTGTTGGATGTTCATCATCAGGTATGCCTTTATTTGCACTGAACCAAGGACCTTAGAAAATCTGACAACTTTTTTCTCCTTTTCTAAAGCTTAATTGGGAAGTTGCGTTTCTAAAGTCACAATGTCCAAGTGTTTTTCCAGTTGCATTATATTTGTCTATAGATTCAAATGACAGACTCAGTCTTACAAACCTAAATCTTACTCTGGTATGGCTATTGCAACTTCTGCAGCTTTCTTTTCTAGATTTCCTATTTATTTTTCTTCTGTGGCTGCTTGGTCTGTGGTGCATACATTTACTTCTCACTACAAGCTGAACCTGTAGTCTGAGGTTTAACTTGGCTCCACCATCCTTCAGAACATCCTTCCATGTGTCCTCCTGGGATTTGTAGTAGGTAGGGACTCTGTCTCAACAGTTGACATGTACAGAAAAGACAACTTTGGGTATGAAAGTTATGTACAGGTAGTACCTCAGAGTTCAGCCGTAAAACGTTCCGGATTGGTGGTTGATTTGCAAAAAGCCATTACCACACTTTTCGGCCACCAAACCAGGACCGAAACACTAAAGGTGGAGGAGTGTCAATATTCACCAAGGATATTCACACCACCAGGCTAGTTGGCCAACACAATGTGTCTGAAATTCTCCAAGTGCAACTAACACTAGGTAAGACTGCAATCCAAATTGCAGCTTGCTACAGATCCCCCACCATACCCCAAGATTCTCACTACACCTTTCTAAACATACTGGAAAATATTAAGATAGAACCAAACACCCTAATACTGGGTGATTTTAACTACCCTGCCATTAACTGGGAAAACTACTCATGTCCCAACACCTTTGCACAACGGTTCTTGGAATTCATAAATTCTAATGCCCTGGATCAACTAATCCATAGTCCCACCAGGGGCCCCAATATCCTAGACCTGGTCATTACCAACATGGGAAATCAATGCTCCATACCTATGGTCACCCCCTCGTTAGTGAGGTCTGACCATAAGCTAATCACCCTTAACATCCACATCCAACCCCCACCCCCCAGTAAAGAAACCACCATAAAAAACTTCTCCAAAGCCAACTTCATGCTACTCAAGTCAGAAGTGACAAACTTCATAACACCCATGCAGACGGGAACTGAAAGTTCAACTGCTGAATCCTACACTAAGGGCACTGTACGAGCACATCCACTCATGCATGAATCGTGCCATCCCAAATAGTACCAAAATGCTCTCATCCAAAAAAAGGAAGCCAATCTGGTGGTCCCCTGCCATAAACAAACTTTACAAAAAAAGGAAGAAACTTTTGCAGAAAAGAGGAAAATCCCAGGATGCAAAAACTCCTTACTGGCCTCAGTAAGAAACTGAGATGCCTCATAAAATCCTCCAAAGCTAGTTACGAAAATAAAATTGCCAAAGATTCCAAAGACAACCACAAAGCATTCTATAACTATGTCAAGAATCTAAATGGCAATGCTCAGATCTGCTGAGCTAAAACAGAATGGCATTAAATATACTGATCCAAAGGATATTGCCAATATCCTGGCAGATCGATTCAGTGCCAACTTCACCCCTCTCACCCTCTAAATGGCCCATCTCAATACCGAAGATTGCCAAATTCCAGTAATAACGGCCACACAGGTACAAAACGCACTCTCTAAAGCCAAGAATACAGCATCCATGGGACCAGATGACATCCCGGCTCTGTACTACACGAACTACAATATGAACTGGCACCTCACCTAAGTGTCATGTTTAATCATAGCCTCACCTCAGGTTTCGTGCCCACTGAGTGGCGCAGAGCTACAGTTATCCCAATCCACAAGGGGATCCACCTTGGATCCCGGAAACTACCGTCCCATCAGTCTGACCAGCCTTATCTGCAAGGCCATGGAGCGATATCATGGAACTTATAAACAAAGACATTGGCAACCTTCAAACACTGGACCCCACCCAGTTTGGGTTTGTGAAGGGCCGATCTTGTCTCCTGAACCTGATTGACTTCTTTGAATCAGCCTCCAGAGCCATGGACAAGGGTAAGGTGGTCCACACAGCCTATCTAGACCTTGCCAAGGCCTTTGACACCATCCCCCACTCTGGAATCATAGATAAACTTACTAAGTTGGGCATTAATTCCTATGTCACCCAATGGGTTGCTAAATGGCTTACTGATAGAACCCACACTGTAAAAGTAGCCGACTCCAAATCCAGCTCCAGACAAGTGACAAGTGGAGTACCTCAGGGTTCAGTCCTGGGGCCGCTCTTGTTTGGCATCTACTTCTCTGAAGTACAGGTCAACACTAAGGGACTCTGGCTAACAAAGTTTGCAGATGACTGCAAACTGGGAGCCATTATTGAATCCCAAATGATGTGGATACTCTACAAAAGGGCCTTACAGAAACAGATGCTTGGTGCCAGAGCCATGGGCTCAAGCTCAATGCCAAGAAATGTATTGTTATCCCCTTTGGGAAAAAACATGTATCCATGAATTACCATATAGGTGGCAGTACACTAAACACAGAAAGTGTGATAAGAGACTTAGGGACACAGGTGGACAGTGGTCTCACCTTCGATAACCACATCGCCACAACAATCAGGAAATCCTATGTGGCACACCTCATCACGAAGGGCTTTTCATCCAGAAAAAAGGAGGTCATTGTCCCACTGTACTCATCCCTCATTAGACCCATTATAGAATACAACGCCCCATTTGGTATGTACCTCTCAAGACATCGGCAACAACTGGAAAGGCCTCAGAAATACCTCCCTAAAAGAATCACAGGCCTAAAGCAGATGCCCTACGCTGACCGCCTTAAAAAACTCCAGCTGTACTCTGTCGCATATCGTCTACTCGGAGGCGATATCTGCTTAACATACAAGGCCATGTCAAACCCAGAGCTGTTGGACATGCTACACTTAAAGAAATCCCAATCCCTCAGAGCTACACGCTCCAGGGATCTCAACCTTGTCATCACAATAAACAAAACATGCTGGAGGGATAGGTTCCTGACCCAGAGACTCCCCAGACTCTGGAATAGATTGCCCATACATGTCAAGCAGAGTGCCTCTTTGGACCTCTTCAAGAGGAACCTTGACGATTGGATGGGAGAAAGGAAATTCACCCCAGGGATCACGTCAGTCGCCCTGCTAGACAGGGGTCCAGGAAAGTAAATAATGTGGGAAGAAATAGCCAGGGAATTGTACTGGCTAGGCTTGTATAGGCCCTAGGGCTGATAGCCTAGTACCAACCTATGAACCAAATGTATGGTAAATGGTTTAATAAGTCCTGGAGCAAATAAAATGAAAAAATACACTAAAAATTTTTATTTTTAAAAATGTAGCTCACCGTGATGTGAAGTGTAGAACATCTCTTAAATGCTGGAGAGGATGTGGAGGAGGGATGTAGAACTACTGTACATGCCTAAAACTATTGCTTACATGTCATGTACAAATTTAATTGCTATTAAATCCATCTAAGAATTCAGGCGAACATGTTTCCTGTCCTGCTAAAGTGCATGCTCATTACATCATTGTGCAATACCAGATGTTCATCGTGCTATGCTGCTGCAGTCATCACACTTGGGTTATCTGCCGTCAGGCAGTCCCGCAGTCGGCCTGAATTCCAAAGCCTTGGTCCGGCGTCGGTTGTCGTCGCTTCTTCCCTGACGTCAGGGCAGCAGGGGTATAAAAGAGGCAGCCAACGCCATTTTCTTCTGTCTTTCTTGCTGCGCAGTGCCCGAAGTAGAAGCAGTTCGCAAGTGCCGGTCGGCCAGCTCCTGAGATGTTCGAACAGAATTTCAGCCGAAGTCTTCTATAAAGCTAAGTACCCCATTGGGGGAACTTTTCTTGCCTCAGACCGATGTCAGATAAAGTTAATAATTGTATTTCTTGTGGGAAGCAAATACCTCATAAGGATTTTCATTCTTATTGTATTCCTTGCCTAGGCCCAGACCACGACGTTTCTGGTTGTCTGTTTTGCGCTAGGTTCAATAAACGCAGTATTAAGCATCGGGCTGATACCGCCCGACATTATTTTGGCAGAAAATTCAACTACATTAGTCGTCGGAACCTCCGACTACCGCTATGTTTAAAAAACGCAAGGACAAAGACCGGCAGCCTAGACCTAGACCAGAAACTGAGGTATCGGTTAGGCCTGCCGCCAGATCTTCGGTACTCCGTGAGGCACCTACGCAGCCCCTGACTACCGCAGATTTAGAAAATACAACTACCTCTCAGAATCTACCGGGCCACTGGAGCCGGTTCCTCTTCAACTCGCGGACGCCAGCCCTGGCAGTGATCTGGATACTGTGGACAGGCCTTCGGTTTCAGAAGGCGTTTTTAAACCGACGACTCTTTCCGTTAAGTCATACGCTAAGCTTCCAAAGGTTAAGAAACCGAGTCCACAGACTCCCATACAGGCCCCTATGCCTAAAAAACAAATGCTCAAAATGGCAGAGGATCTGATTACCCTTATCAGAGGTTCCCAGCCCACTACTGACAAAAGGCCTAGACTGGAGGAAGATTTACCTCCTCCTGACCAGGAATCCATTTCCTCAGCAGACTCTGAAGAACAGGATTACCCCTTCCCTCCCTATGAAGACTCAGATGCTGAGGAGTCTATTCCCTCTGTCCCCCCCACCCCCCCGAAGACTTCTCTTTTGGGAAAACCCTGCACACCATGAGAGCATTTCCACTGGGAAGGACAAGATTACTCTGACTCCAAGAAAAGACTCCGTGAGTTTCTTATTTTGCCTCAACACAGACCCCTAGCCATTCCACCTGTTTTGGACATTCTGGATGATGTCTACACTGAATCCAGTCTAAATCCAGATTCCTTATCTCCAGCACCACATAAGCCTGACAGATACTATCGAGTCCCTCACTCTCTCAAGTTTTTATATAAAAGCCCTGCTGCAGTCCCAGAAACCATTTCCCAGGGTCCCAAATGGGTTAAGGCCTCTACTTCTAAGAATCCACTACCTGCGGAGAGAGATTCCAGGGCATTAGAAAGATGGGGAAAAAGTGTATACCACTGCCACTTTGGCCATTAAACTGCCAATTCCACATGATTAAGTACCAGCAGTACTTAATCAGTTAAAACAGAAATTGATCCCTCAAACAGATCAACTAGATTTCAAAAGGATGCAAGATTTGTTGCATGCAGCAGAACAAGTGGGAAAACATACCTTGCAGTGTGGTTTTGATTCTTTGGAGGCCTCATGTAGAGCAGCAGTCACAGGGTCTGTAATACGTAGACATGCTTGGCTAAAAGAGCAGACCTTACCAGAACATGTCAAAGCAAAGTTACTGGATGCTCCACCGCAAAAGGATGCGTCATTTGGTGTCAAAGCAGAGGAAGTTTTAAAGAAGATGGAAGAAAAGGCAAAATCAATGCAAACAGTTAAAGATATTTTACAGGTACAACCTCCTCGCTTCAGCAGAAACTGGCCATCAAAAAACTGGTCCTTTCCTGCTTCAGACAGACCCCAAAGGGGCAGGTATAGATGCCCTAGGGGCAGAGGCCAGGCACAGGGTACCTTCAGGCCTAGACAATGGCAAACAACAACTCAAAGAGGGGGAGACGACAGATCTCAACCTTTCAGAAAACTAACTCAATGACTTTCCTCTTCACCTGCCAAGCATAATTGCCTAGGCAGCACCTCTAGGAGAAAAACCTGGCTCTTTTCCCACAAAACGGGCACATCATAACAAAGGACAAATGGGTTCTGGATATTATTGCCCGAGGCTACAGATTTCATTTTCACACTTTAACACAGATGAGAGGCATGCCAAATCTGCCAACAAACCAATGGGCAGAGGCACAAAAACAAATTTCAGCTCTCATGAACATGAAAGCAATTCAAAAGGTACCTGCAAAAGAGCAAGGTCAAGGATTTTACTCGACTATTTCTAGTACCAAGAACGGACAAAGCCTGGAAGACCCATCTTAGACCTTTCAATTCTAAACACTTACCTGGACATTCCCAAATTCAAAATGCTCACACTACAGCAGCTTCTTCCCATGCTGGGCAAGGAGTCTTGGCTGATAACGTTGGACCTCCAAGAGGCATACCTGCATGTCCCTATAAGACAAGATTGCAGAAGATACCTCAGATTTTTGGCAGGCACAACGCATTGTCAATTCTCTGCATTGCCCTTTGGCTTATCTACTGCACCCAGAGTATTCACGAAATGCCTGGCATCAGTAATTGCATACTGCAGACAGCAAGGAATACAAATTTATCCATATCTGGAGGACTGCCTGATCCAAGCGGACTGCAAAGACATCCTACTACAGCATCTGGCATTTGTGACAAAGTTGCTAAGTTGCCTAGGGTACACAGTAAACAAAAAGAAGTGAAAACTAATACCCTCACAAGAAATAATTTTCCTGGGTGCCAGCTTGAATACAATGACCCAGATGGCTTACCTCACGCCAGACGAGCAAAAACAACTGGCTCAGTACTTCAAAAACATGGCAACTTCTACCCAGCTCACTGCAAGGAAATTCCTACAGGCGATGGGGTACATGGCATCCTGCATTCAACTAATTGCATGTGCAAGGCTACATATGAGAAAACTACAATGGTACCTAAAAAGTGTATGGTCCCAGCACAGACACAGCCTCGAAACAACTATAACTCTCATTCCCTGCCTTCAAAAAGAGTTTCTATGGTGGGCTCAAGCATGCCAAGCAAACAAGGGCCTTCCTTTTGTCTCACCTCCACCAAACCACACCTTGACAACAGATTCATCAGACTACGCCTGGGGTGCACACATGGCAGGACAGTGCATACAGGGCAAATGGTCTGCAAACCAAAGGCAGCTACACATCAATCAGAAGGAGATGCTAGCTGTAAAAAATGCACTAACAGCCTTCAAGGACCTTTTGCATCCAGGACAACTTCTAATAAGGACGGACAACACCACAGTTATGTGGTACATAAACAAGGAGGGACGCACTCTTACCCACTATGCAGACAGGCAATGGACTTGTGGAACACAGCATTAACTTACCAAGTACAACTGCAAGCACAATTCCTGCCAGGAAAAGAAAACTTTTTGGCAGACAAATTAAGCAGAAATTTGACAGACCCTCATGAGTGGAGACTACACCCACAAGTATTCTCAATGATAACTCAAAGGTGGGAACCGCCAGACATAGATCTGTTTGCCTCAACCAACAACTGCCAGCTACAAAAATTTTGCACAAGGACTTACCATCCCCTGACCTGGAAAGTGGATGCCCTATCATTCAGTTGGACAGCACTGTCAGTCTACGCCTTCCCACCTCTGCCTCTACTCTCCCAGGTATTACTGAAAACCAGATCGGAGAGACCACAGATGATCCTCATTGCCCCGGACTGGCCACGTCAACACTGGTACCCACTACTACAAAACTTGTCTCTCAGCCCTCCATGGATCTTACCTCAATTCCCTCTGCTGTTAACCCAACAGAACTCTCAGATACTTCAGTCAGCTAAGGACCTTAAATCTAGCTGCATGGAAAATACCTTAAATTATCAAACAACACTTCTCTCAAAGGATGTCCAGAATGTTATTTTGGAGGCCAGGAGGCCCAGCACCAGAAAAACTTAATCAGACAAATGGAAAAGATTTTGTGTATGGAACCAGGCCAGAAGCCTAAATCCTGGTATCCCAAATATTGCGCACATACTCTAATATCTAACTGAGCTGCTACACAAAGACCTTTCCTTCTCATCCATAAAGATCCATGCTTCAGCCATTTCAGCTCAATATGATATGGTTCCACCCATTTTCTCTCATCCTTTGCTAAGGCAGTTTCTCAGAGGGGCAAAAAATATAAGACCCCCCAGAAAACCACCTACTCTAACTTGGGATCTAAATTTTGTTCTGGAAAAGTTAACACTTCCTCCTTTCGAACCAGCCTTTTCAGCAGAGCTTCAATACTTGTCATGGAAGACAGCCCTGCTGCTAACTGTCACCTCAGCTCGCAGTCTCTCAGAACTGCAGGCCCTTATGGCTGTGGAACCTTTCATCATTTTCCATCAGGACAGAGTATCTTTACGCACCAACCCTTCTTTCATGCCAAAGGTAGTATCCAGTGTGGCTCTCAATCAGACCATACACTTGCCCACCTTTCATCCAATCCCATAGAATAAAGGAGAAAGACTCCTTCACTCTTTGGACATTCACAGAGAGCTACGTTACTATTTGGACAGGACAAAGGCCTTCAGAAAATCTGACCAACTCCTTGTATCCTATGCACTAGGCTCAGAAGGAAAGGCTATTTCAAAGCAGACCATCTCCAAATGGATAGAACATTGCATCCGCTTTTGGTACTCACACCACAGGAAAGCAGTGCCTGTTAGTATTAGGTATCACTCTACCAGGGCTACAGCAACCTCAGCAGCCTTCCTCCGAGGAGTCCCAACCAAGGACATTCTGTAGGCAGCTACCTGGAGTTCAGTGCACACCTTCACCAAGCATTACCACTTTCCTCTGTACTCAAAAACCTGAGCTGGGTTTGCCACTGCAGTTCTGCAGGGCATCTTAGCTGCACCTAACCCAGTTCAGCTCCTACCACCCAACCATAGCTTTGGGACTCTACCCAAGTGTGATGACTGCAGCAGCATAGCACGATGAACATAGTACAGTTTTGTACCTACAATAAATGTAGATGTTCGAGTGGTTATGCTGCTGCAGTCCAGGTTACCCCCCCCCTCCATCCCCTCTTTCTAACAAGGCCTTTTCTTATACCTCCATTTTCTAACAAGGCCTTTTCTTGTACCTCCATGTACTTCAACCTTTGGGATGCATGTCTATATGGTGTATTTGCTTACAAACTAGTACCATTGTTTTGCACTAAGGTATATTTTGCAAGCTTCTTATTTTGCCTTCTTAGTTTGGGGCCACCTGACATCTGGGGCAAGAAAAACTGAAGAAAATGGTGTTGGCTGCCTCTTTTATACCCCTGCCGCCCTGACGTCAGGGAAGAAGTGACGACACCCGACGCCGGACCAAGGCTTTGGAATTCAGGCCGACTGCGGGACTGCCTGATGGCAGATAACCCAAGTGTGATGACTGCAGCAGCATAACCACTCGAACATCTACATTTATGGTAGGTACAAAACTGTACTTTATGAAATGAACATCTGTTATCTGATTGATAATGTATTTAGTTAACTTTAATGTGATAAAAATTATAACTTAAAACATCTTGCCACAGTTTTCTATCCACACTTCCAAAAGAAATATCACACAATACAGTGTGTACTGGTGTGTCTGTTTTTTTAATTCCTCTCCAAGAATTTGCTCAGTGGCTCCCCTACTTTGCTCATTAATTCAGGTGAGTCAGCATCTTACACTTGTTCCCATTCTCAGTTCCCAGCCCCACCAGTGTCCATGCCAAAAACTGAACATGAGTCACCATATTTACACTATTTACAGGGTCTACTTAGTATGTATGCGGTGGTGGTGCTGCGGTAGTGTTGTCGCCTCACAGTAAGACGTGCGATTCAGTTTTCAGCTAGAGCGTCTTCTGAGTGGAGACATGCGTAAATGGGTGTACCTTCGTTGAAGGTTGTGCGTCAGAGCTGACAACTCTGCACGTAAAAATCTACTGCCAATTATTAGCGGACCGGAGTTTCACTGTGGCGACCCCTAACCAGGAAAAGCCAAAAGACACAACAACAACAGAGTCTGCTTCGTCTTTAGTTGTTGGAAGGAGACTTCTTCACCTTGTCCTGCCCATTCCCTCTGATTTTTGGCAATTGTAGGTGAAAGAAATTTATCCAGGGTGACTTACCTCTCGCTCCTTTTAAGGGTAGTCTTGAATTGGTGCATGACTGTTAAACAAGTCCGTCATCCTATTGACATCACCTGTGTTGAAGTGCCACTCCAAGACTGTAGCCTGCACCTTCTCATAGTTGGAGAAAAGTTCTTTAATGCAAGCATAAGTCCTTTTTCCCTGGCATCCTCATCTTCAGAAGAAATTTCCCTTTTTCTTTGAACTGCCCAGTGCAAAGTGCGTTAAATTTCTCCATTGTGAGCTTGTCGTCGTGGTCTTGCAAGAGTTCCTCCGCATCCACCTCCCATATGTCCTGGTGCTCTGCTGTGGAAACAGTGTCTTGCAGAACTTCAGCTGCTTCATCTGCAATTTCACCCTGGGAAAAGGAAGGGACCAGTTTCCTCCAAGCTGCATGAAGGGCTTTCTGCAACATTCCATTACAGGCACTTTTGATGAATGATATGGCATGAAGAATGTTGAACTCAGTCTTCCACAATTCCTTCAGTGTTTTATCTGAAGAATGGGTCACGTCGAAGAAACTTGAAAAGAGTGCTTTTCTGTAGAGCTTCTTGAAGCAGGCATTGACTGGTTGATCCATAGTTTGAATATGTCTGAAGAATTTCCTCTAATTATTGTGGGTAGGCAGAGGTGTTGTCCAGAAGCAGAAGAGCATTCATTGACAAATTGTTCTCTGTCAGTTAATTCCTGACACTTGCAGCAAACTCCTCCAAAATCCAATCCTTGAAAACTGACTGGTCTACCCAAGTTTTTGTGTTTAATTTTCGCATTATAGGTAGTTTTGATTTTACAGTTTTGTTCCAAAGCATCTTGGGTTTTGTCAGTGATACACCAGCACAGGCTTCAGGTGTTTGCTGCCAGTAGGAATGTGAGCCTGTGTTTCACGGACTTGTGACCTGGAAATCTTAGCTACTGCTTGAGTTATGTAAGGCCCACTTTGGCAGTTTCTTCCAGAAAAGTCCCATTTCATCACAATTAAAAATCCGATGTTCTTCGTGTTTCACTGTTTCAGTTATCACACTTGGGGTATCTGCCTGCAGGTAGCCCTCACTGTGCCTGAATACCAGATATTTAGTATTTCCACGTCGGATGCTGTTGCTCCAGGACTGACGTCAGGTCATCAGGGGTATAAAAACAGGCAGCCGATGCCATTGCATCAGTCTTTTTTGCTGAGGAGCCTGAAGCAGAAGCAGTTCGCAAGTTCCGGTCGGCTGCTACCTGAATTTTCGTTTACGAATTGAATAATCCTGAAGTCTTGTAAAGCTTAGTACCCTATTGGGGATCCTTTTTCCTTGCTCTAACTGATGTCAGAAAAAGTTAACAAATGTCTTGGCTGTGGAAAGCCAATTGCCGCACAGAGATTTTTATTCTTACAGCGTCACTTGTTTAGGCCCAGACCACGACGTACTTCGCTGTTGGTTTTGTGCCTTGTTCAATGCCTGAACCATTAATCGGGCTGTCATTGTTGCTGAATTCTTTCAATGTTCTTGGTGTTTCACTGTTGCAGTCATTGCATTTGGGTAATCTGCTGGTAGGTTGCCCTCATTCGGCCTGAATTCCAAAGTCTTGGGTCCTGCATCGGTTGCTGTCTTCTCTTCCATGACGTCAGGGGTATAAAACATGCAGCCAACGCCATTTTCTTTAGTCTTTCTTACCGCGCGGTGCCCGAAGCAGAAGCATTTTGCAAGTGCCGGTCGGCCGACTACTGGAATATTCGAGTTTCAGTTTCAGAACCGAAGGCTTCACTAAAGCTAAGTACCCCATTGGGGAAACTTTTTTTCTTGCTTTTTACCACTGTCAGAAAAAAGTTAATTGTATTACTTGTGGGAAGCAAATACCTCATAAGGATTTCCATTTATACTGTATTCCTTGCCTAGGTCCTGATCACAATGTTGCCTGGCTGTCGGTTTTCTGCTAGATTTAACCAACGCACTATTAAGCGTTGATACATTTTTGCATCAAAGTATTTTGGAAACAGATTTAACTACCCAGAAATGTCGTCTGATAGCAATCCGACTACCGGAGTACATAAACGCAAAGAAAAGGACAGAGAAAGGCAGTCGAGATCCAAAACCGACAAAGATTCTCCTAAGCCTGTCGCCGGTTCGTCTGTACTCAGTGAGGTGCTTTCCCCAAG